>NC_050575.1:315499169-315799169 GCF_011100635.1 Trichosurus vulpecula
ATCATAACAATAAAACAACACAGCAAGGATAACACAAAATAAGTAAACAGAACACTATCATCATTTCCACCCCCCTTGAACGATTGGGGCTCAAAATCTTGGGGTGAGGGGTGAAGGTCTCATTTTCCATAGCTTCTTCATGCTGAAATTGGATGTAGAGATGGCCCTGCCCCCAAAAAGTCCCATTCCAGAGGTCATTTCTTTAACGAGCTGGCAGGAATTCCAAGAATGCTACATGCTTAGGCAGTCACCGGAAAGTGCAGGGTGCTTAAGCCTGAAGGAAACAAAACTAGCAACAAGGTTAGCCAAAACAAAGGACAAAAAGAATAGACAAGTATGGACCACAATTCTTCAAATAAAATCATCTCAAGTTTGGTTGAGATTTCAGTTATGCAAAGATCCAACATCAGAGCCAAACTCAGGTGGGAAATGTTTCTTTTCAAAAGGAACATAATGAGGAAGCCAAGAGGATCCCACCCTAGATATAGACTAAGATTGTCCTCCCAGCCTTTCCCCAAATGTACAAGTTTTCATCCGTTAATCACACAAGGTCACCTTCAGTCTGAGTGGCTTGTAGGCTTGCAGGAGCAGTTCTGATTTCCCTATCTCTCGTGTTATCAAGTCCTCTATACATTCTGTATAATTCATTGGTTGGAATTCCATCTATCATTTCAAAACCTACTCCTGCTCTCAATAAAGTAGTAAACATTTCTTTCCTTGTTACTCTCCTTTGGCGCCAAGTTTGCTGGTTATACACTCTTCTCTCTCGAGGAGATCTATCCCTTCCCCAGTCACCTAAGTCATATAACTGTAAAATCTTATTTATCACTGTTGTAAGACGGCTCCCTACTTCTCCAAGTAATAAATTCAAAATTAGTTGTTTATAAGCAGGGGGAGCTGTCCTAATTATTAAATTCCTATGAGACAGTCCCATTGGATCATTGTAATATTTGTCTGCAGTTCCTGTCATAATGGCAGTCTTCATTACCTCCTCCTTTAGTCTCATGATACAATCTCTAAGTGAATACCAGGGTCTGTGCTCAGTGGGCCACATAGAATCAGTATCATATCTCTTATTGCATCCCACAGCGGCTAATGCCAACAGAGTAGTCTTGCTATCACCATCTCCTTGCTGATGATGTTCCCTAAAAGCTTGTTGAACTAGAGGATCATGGCTGATACCTATGAATCTCATGCAGTCTGTCCCATCTACTGATATTCCACCGGCCCCTTGATCACTGAGTCTTACCATCCAAGATATCAATGGTTCTCCTATTCTTTGGCTGAATCTACTCAAAATATCTGTGACCTCTTGCGGTGAGAAATCTTCCTGAATTTCCCTTGTAACTGAATCTTCACCTCGGGTTTCTGTCTTCCTCCTTTGTATGGGTCGAGCCCTTGTCTGATCATTTAACCATCTCCTATTCTCTGTGTGAGGCACATCCTGAACCCCAGTAGTGTTTTGTGCCTCAGCCGGCTCTTTCTGGGCTGGGTTGAAATGCACTCTGGGCTTTTTTGGTCTCCTATTGCTCTTAGCCACATTAATAGAAAAGTTCTCATTTGAGTCAGTTTGGTCTTCTGCTATCTGAGATTTCCCTTCTTCCTGTAGGGTAGGAGTGCCCCCATGTCTTTCACTTAATCTCAATCTTTCGTATACTAGCCGGTAGGCTGATAACACTATCCAGCTTTGCCTAGATAGTGATGCCCCTGACTGAATCCCAACTTCTCGTAAACACTTTTCCAAATCCCTAGGATCTCCTCTCCGTAGCCTTGGTTCCCAGTTTTCACAGGGTCCAGCTTTTTTAGCCAATTCTTTTGCTAGGGAGGAATAAAATGGATCCTCCCATCCTGGGATATTTATCTCTTCCTCTGGAATTGTTCTGCTTCTAAATAGAGATCTTATACCTAGCGATCCTGTTCGTGACGCCAAATGTAATAAGAGGGCCGAGTTTATAATCTCAAAGAAGATCATAAACATGTCTGAAAGGTTCGGAATCGCCGGATAGAAGAAACTCTCAAAGTAGAAGGCAGAAGAATCAAAACATTTATTTAGGCTCCACAGTAACCAACCCATGAACCAGAAGCCCCATTTTGATATGTTGGTCATAATCTTCCAGGCCCAATAGGTACGCCTTGAAAGAGTAACCAGGAGGCTACAGAGAAACATGATTGCGTAAAGCAAAATCATGTTTCCCCCTTGATGGTAATAAGATTACCCACTGGACTGAAGTCTTTGTTCAGCTTCCTCCCGTAGATCAGCTCTGCTGCTGGCAGCTCCTGCCTCAGCTGTGTCTGTTTCTGAAACTGAAGCTGCAACTGAAACTGACGATGTAACGGTCGTAACTGCCTCTGTAACGGTCGTTGTAACTGCCTCTGGCTCCAACCGGAAAAGGAAAGAGAAGAAGAATCTTCAAGCTGTCCTCTCCCCTCTTATAGGGTTTCTGACATCATCAAGCTCCGCCCAAATGACCAGGGCCGATTGGTTCCTGAGTTGGCTCCTCCCCCTAGGGTAGACCAGGTTCTGGAGCTAACACCTCCCCTCAGCCAGCCCCATGACTCCCCACACAGGAAGCCGTCTGCCTCCCGGCATGCTCCCCGGGCCTCCTGCCCCGGAAGAGCAAGCCACAGTGTCCAGAGGCTCAATGAGGCAAGCTGAGCCATTCAAAGAAAACAAAAGCCATTATGGCTACAGATACCTGCTTCAGTCTCCTTACCCAGGTTATTTGCTCCCTGATAACATGTTCTGGACACAGCTCCACATAGGCAGGTAGATTTATTTAGCCATAACAAGAGAAGAATTTTTAACAAAGACATTTGCATTAAGAACATTCTGAGTTGATTCAGCTGACGAAAGAAAGCCCCTTTGGGTTGATTATTGCTGAGCTCTAGTGTCTGAGTCCACAAAGCACCTGGAGCTCCTCTAGCTGTTTTATACTCAGGTAATGATTACCAGGAAGTGATGTCAACCACCTGAGCCTTCAGCCCCCTGAGCCAATCAAGTCTCAAGGGTGGTTTCAATGCCTTTTAAGGAAAAATCACCTTAACTTTCGCGGGGGCAACTTTCCTGCCACAACATATTTACAATATTTCAATACCCCTGTTATATGCACTTTGCTTTTTATCATTACATCATCTAGGGGGTGGGGCTGAGGGACTAGGAAAACCAGTTGTTTACAGACCCCCTTTACAGACTTACCTCTGTTCATATTGCTCCCAAATAAGAAATAGATGAAAAGCGTGATTGATTGGATTCTCCTATCTAGGTTTCTATGCTGCCCAGAGGGTTATGATGGAAAACTTATTGAAAATACACATGAGGATTTTCACAGCTCAGTGCCAGCCCTCCCCAGACTTCTATGGTCTCTAAAGAATAAATCTCATTAAGAAATAATAATAATAAAACAGCTAGTATTTATATAGTGCTATAAGGTTTGCAAAATGCTTTACGGCTATCATCTCATTTGAGACTTACCACAGTCCTGGGAGAAAGGTACTATAATTATCCCCATTTTACAGATGAAGAAATGGAGGCAAACAGAGGTAAAGTGATTTGCTCAGGGTTACACAGCTAGTAATTATCTGAGGCGGAATCTGAACTCAGGCCTTCCTAACTCCAAATCCAGTTCTCTAACCACCTACCTGCCAGAAGATGAAGTTCCGTGCACGTGATCTGTCTTTCTTCTCTTTGTGTGGTGTCTAGCTTATCACAGAATCACTCATTTAGAGGACAATGGTCACCAATCAGATTTACTCTCCTTTTCACTTATTTCCTCCAAACCCTTGCTTTATAAATAATGCTAGCTCATTTGGTAAAAGGAGTGCAGCAGTAAATCATTGGCTACCCTACAGCCACACTCCAATAAGCCCTCTTTACCCCAAATGTTTGCAAAGAAAGTCTTTTTCTGTCCACTGTTCTCCCAAAGAATTCCACTTTCCCCACCTTTAGCCTTCAGAATTTTTTGGCTTCATTGGCCCATACATCTTCACCTCAGGGTCTTTTATAGGACTTGGGCAGGCAAAAAAGGATTATCATGAAAAAGCTCGCAGAATGGTTGAGCTGGAAAGGACCTTCATAGGATCATAGACAAAGAGGCAGAAGGAAACTTCTAGTGCAGAGGTAGGCAAATATTTTTCTGTAAAGAGCTAATAGTAAATATTTTCGGTTTTTTAGGCCAAGAGGCAAAATCAAGATGTTACTAAATACTTAGATAATGAAAGAAAACAAATTTCCACAGATTTTTATTGATGAAATTCAAAATGTAATAGTAATAAAGCAAAACATTTCTTATTACTAACGAAAATAATAGAATTCTTTTTTGGGGGGGAGGTAACATTTTTCTTATTTGGGGTTCAAAGTTAATGTTCCTTATGATGAAAATCAATTCCAAATGTTAATGCTGATCTACAATCAGATTTTGCATATTTCATCACTGAAAATGTATGTTCACGGGAACAGGTACTGGTGAATATGGATATCAATTCTTAGTGTATAGTTTTAATTGATTATATTCACCGTCTGGAAGGCTGGCATTTATGGATTTCTATTAGATTCTCCTCTTGATATTTAACTTTTAGCATGTCATCATATTGCAGGGTTTTTGTTGTTGATTTGTTTCAATGGTGCTCAGCCCTTCAGGACCCCAGTGTTTCTTGGCAAAGATGCCAGAGTAGTTTGCCATTTCTTTCTCCAGCTCATTTTACAGATGAGGAAACTGAGGCAAATAGGGTTAAGGGACTTGCCCAGAGTCTTGCCCACAGCTAGTACACGTCTGAGGCTGGATATGAAGTCAGGTCTTTCTTATTCCAGGCCCAGGGTTCTATCCACTGTTTTACCTAGCTGCCCACGTTGCAGGTTAATTACTTCTAATTGAAGGGTAGGCAGAAGCTTCTCAATTACACAGCTAAATAGTTTTTGAAATATGGAAATTTCTTTTCACGTGTATCGAGGTCCAAAAAACACAGCTGGAATTGAATTTTGAAATTGGAAAATAACTTGAAAAGTTGAAAATTTGTTTGGGGATGGCGATCTTGCTTACTGTTTTGACTTCTGACAGCACAGGCATTGTATAAAGCAGCTTGAAATTCTTTGCAATGCAAACAATGTTAGTTGTCATCAGATCGACTTTACTGCATTTGAAGTTTCACATATAAACACTCCTTTGCCGTGTAGTTTTACATCGAATTCGTTAGGAAACATGATCAAATCTGCAGTAAAATCTAATTTCCAAAGCCCTGCAGCGTTTGATAATAGTGGTTGAGAGGAGTTCTTATTCAGAAAAATTTCTATCTTGGCCCTGAGCTCAAGAAAATCATGAGAAAACATTTTTTTCTTTTCTCATTTTAACATGATGAGTATGCACTAATGATAAAGAACGTTGCAACCCACAAAACACTGTTGAGTTACAACTGTCACTGTGCTTTGTCGTGTACCAAGCAGTACTTCGGAATCAGCAGGAGAGTCACATGGAGTCTCTGTCGCAACTACTCTGCTCTGTCATCATGGCGTGGAAGCAGCCGTAGGTGAAGACATGACTGAATGAGCGTGCCTATGTTCCAGTAAGACTTTATTTGTGGAAGCTGAAATTTGAATTTTATGTAATTTTCACCTAATCACAAAACATCATTCTTCTTTAAATTGTTTTTTCAACCATTTAAAAATGTGAAAAAAGGCTGGATTTGACCCATGGACTATTCTAGTACAACCCTTTCATGTTACAGGTAAGGAAACTGAGGCCAAGAAAGGTTAGATGATTTACTCAGAGTCGCAGGATTAGTGAGCGGTAGGACTGGGATGTGAAGCAAGATTCCCCAGTCTCTAATCTAGCATCCTTTCTGGTGTATCACACTTCTTAGCAATAATTATTATGATTACCTAACGTTTATATAATACCTAAGAGCTGATATGTTTTTAATACAGACCAAAGCAGGCTATTTTTCATTTTTTTTCCTTTTATTCAAATCTTATTGTGCCAAATGACTAATATGGAAATGTTTTACATAATTGCACATGGATAACCTATACCTGGTTGAGTCTCAGGGAGAGAGTAAGGAAGGGAGGGAGGAAGGGAAGGATAGAATTTGGAACTCAATTTTTTAAATGAAAATGTAAAAAAAAATTTTAAAAACATTTATATAACTCCTGCTATGTGGCAGGCACTGTGTGCTAAGTGGTTTTACAAATGTATCTCATTTGATCCTTGGGACTAAACAACAACTTTAGTAGGTAGATGTTATCATTATCCCTGTTTTACAGTTAAAGAAACTAAGGCAAACAGATGTTAAGTGACTTGTCCAGGGTCACACAGTTACTAAAGGGTTTGAAGCTGAATTTGAACTCGGTATTTTCTGACTCCAGGCCCAGCACTCCAAACATCATGCTACCCAGATGCCTAATCTTAGGGAATCATTCAGTTACAGACCTCAAAATCACAGACCTTTAGAGGTGCCAGTGATGGGGTGCTTGTGCTTGGACCCTAATTCTAACATCACATTTCCCCTTGGCCTCTGCCTGGGTGCCTGTGGCAGAATTCCAATTTCAGAACATATCTAGTTCTCAAACATTCTTTCCCAGGCAGCCCCTCTAGCTAAGGGGCAGTGTGCCCCAAAATTATCTCTGCTTCTTCCATAGCAAGCAGCTATGCCCAATTATAGTTTGATTCCTAGGTGTTGATAACTGACCATATACTGAGTCTAACATGTATCCAAAACATAGTTCAAATATATACTCCCTTACATTAATCTTGACTAACAAGGCACTTGATGGAACCTAGCCAGTATCTCCAGCTAGCCCTGAACTCCTGGTGACTTAGTGAAGTTACACAGGCAAAACCACACCTCCTGCTAGCCCCTCTTTGGGCTATTTCCCAGTGAACTCTGGGTAAGATACCTGCACAGTAGATACAAAAAGTGCATGTTCCTTTAAGAACTGACCAACCCTTAATCACGCCCTGACCACTCCCTAATCCCACCCCAACACACCTGATTGACAGATTTCACCCCTAAATCTTATACTTAAACTTTCCCTGTAGCCCTGTATAGTTGCAGGTTCCCTAAGAACTCTTGCCCACTTTATTAAAGCGTAATAAATCTTTGCCTCCTTGACTTAAAGAATGCTTGGGTCCGCAAATTCATTCCAGGCAGCCTTGCCTTGGGAATTTTGGTTTGGGATTTCTGCATCCCTGGGTTCATTTCTCCCTCTACACCAGGAGGAACCTCAGAAAATGAATGGTCCAATGTTGCAGATGAGGAAACCAAGGCCCAGCAAGGCTATGGTCTGCATGTGGTCACATCACTAATTATTGACAGCGTTGTAATGATCGGGGGCCATACAGATGTGTGACTTCACTTGATCATTGAGTTCCCCTTAAGAATTCTATTTATGGAAATGTAATGAAAATTTTAGCTTGTGATTGTGAGGAGCCCACATCCAAAGTTGGGGAAGGATATCATAAGGGGCAGGAATAAGAATCAACTCTGTGCCCCACAGTCAACTGTAACGTTATTTTCTGATTCAGAGCTGTCCTTGCATTGGCTTGTGTGAGAACTCTTAGGAAGCTCTTCTGTGAGTAAGACTTAAGTGACTACCATGGTCATGTAGCTGGTATAGATGAGACAGGAAGGATCTAAGCCCAGGTCACCTTGACCCCCAAACCAGCTATGTTCATGATGACACTACCTCTTTTTCAGTCTCATCCCTTCCCAGACTTCCAGTGAGGAGTTTGGGAAATGGGATAGGTAGATTTTTTTATAGAATTGGAAAGCACTCACATCGCGTCTCTGCGTCACATTTTGGTCATTCTCACAATATTTCAAACCTTGTCATTATTATCATATGTTATGGGGATTTGTGATCAGTGATCTCTGATGTCATTATTCTAATTATTTTGGGGCATCATGAAACACACCCATATAAAACTTGAACTTGATTGATAAATGTCGTGTAATAGCCTCTAAGTGTTCAAGTGAAAGGAAGTCAATTGATGCAGTGACTTCATTGTTGTCTTATTTTGAGAAATCGCCACAGCCACCCTGACCTTGAGTAACCACCACCCTGATTAGTCAGCAGCCATCAGCATCAAGGCAAGACTGTCCACCAGCAAAAAGATTCCGATTCACTAAAGGCTGAGACGATGGTTAACATTATTTTTAGCAATAAAAATTTCTAATTAAGGTTTGTATGTTGCTTTTTTGAGACATAATGCTATTACACACTCAACAGACTACAACATAATGTAAACGTAACTTTTATATATACTGGGACACCAAAAAATTCATGTGACTTGCTTTATTGCAATCCTCACTTTATTGTGATATTTACTTTATTGCAGTAGTCTGGAACTGAACTCACAATATCTCTGAGATACGCTTAAGTGCTAGACCTAGAAGTAAGACCTGAGTACAAGTCCAGCCTCACGCACTTATTAGCTGTGTGACCTCCTTGAGTAAGTGATGTGACTTTTATCTGCCTCAGTTTCCCCATCTGTAAGATGGGAATAAAAATAGCACCTACCTCAAAGAGTTGTTGTGATATTCTTAAAATGCCTTGCAAGCTTTAAAGCACTAGAGAAATACTAGCTATTAGCTCTATGACTTCCGCATTTGGAGGTTTATGACTACATCTTCTTACAGCCATGTTACACTTCTTAAGAATTCATTTTGGAGGGTGGGGAATAGCAACACTTAACATTTGCTATGAAACCTCTACTCACACATTAACTAAAATTATTATCCTTAACTCTTGCTAACTTCTCCCCCTGGGTATCCAAGTTAATGCCCATTTCCTCGGCTGCAGCAACTGCCTGAATGCTTCTGAAATGCTTTGTGTGTGCAGAGCACTGCTTGTAGTTGGATGGAGCTTATAATCTAGCGGTCGATTTAGAGCCACACTGTTTAGTCCCACCACGATGCTGCTTCAACATTTATTCCTTCAGGCTCATCTTTTTCTCAACAGCCATCCAAACAAACCTTCTGAATATTTTTGGAACACACTGCAAAGCAGTTGTCCAACACACTCTGGGAACAACTACTTCCCCTTATCTCAGCCTACCCCACCAAGCCGCCATGTCCCTTCTGACCTGGCTATTCATCTACATTTTTTGAGTCGTATATAGTGCCAACTTGATAAAAAGCCATTAAGTTGAGCCTAAATGCCCAGTGGGATCACACCCTTACAGGATTGATTCAATAAGTACTTAGTAAGCACTTACTGTGTGCAGAGTTCTGTGTTACGCTGATGAGGTATACATTGTGGCACACGTTCATTTGCAAAGACTGAAGGAGCGGAATTATGAGATGTAGGGTTGTAATCAAAGTATCTGCAGAGCTATCGCTATGCAGGACAGAGAGCTGGGATTTGAATAGTAATAAGCAGATCTTTCACCAAGCCAAGTTGGGAGCTTCATGGAAACTGGGTGAAGGGTAAGGGCCAAGTCAGCATGTACTAAAGGCTCCAACCCCCTCATTCTGGTTGTAAAGAATTTGTCCATGCTTTCTCTATTGGAATAGTGACTGGGAAGGGGCTTGGTTACCAAATTACTCTCCAGGGAAATCTGGATGAGTTTGTCAGGCAAATGTGATTCTATTTCTTACTTCTTACTATTCTTATTTAAATGTTTTTTTTACTCTTAAAAGATTTTTGATTATGGACCCTTACCAGAAAAATGAGCATGTAATATCTAATGTGTATTATTTACTCATCTATAAATTACATACACCTACTACCGTATTTGCAATTATGTTTTATACAATATTCACAAAGATTTTTAAAAAGGATAAAGATGAAATATTTGATCCTAGAATCAATAGGGAATCACTGGCATTTGAGTTAGGGGAGTGGTGCAGTCAGACCTGAACTTTAGGAAAATTATTTTAGCAGTTGTTTGGAGGATGGATACAAGGAGACAGATTTGAGGTAGGGAGGCTAATTAGCAGATTATTGCAATAGTCCTTGTGAAAGGTGAAGACATTGTGAGTAGAGACAAAAGGACAGATGTGGTCACTGACTGAACAGTTAGGTATGGGGTAAAGATGACAAACCGAAGACATCTGAGGCCAGGGAATAAACATGGGTGACTTCGGCAGAAATAGGGAAATTTGGAAGATGGGTGGGTGTGGGGAAAAGATAATGTAAAGATATCTGTGATCCAAATCACAACCCACTGATGCCTACTTATCCTTCGACTCATTCAGTTTTATTGCATACTAAAAAGGATATGTCCCTTCAGTGATCTGGGGGTGAAGGGAATTTTCCCAAAGGCACACGTACTACTACTAGTTAGTTCAGGTTCTAATTGCCAAAGAGGCTTTCACCTTAAAAAGTGGGGAAATGAAGAATTTGAATAGCAGAAGAGATCAAGAAGAGTGGACTGTTGGAGGATAAGGGTATAGTTGGGCTGGAGATAAGCCCCCTAATTAGCTATTTTAGCAAGAATGGAGTACAACCTGTTTTCCTACCCATCAGAGGATTAATCCCTTGGGGTCAAGGCTTAGCCTACCTGGAAAGACAGCTTCTTCCTCCTCTTGCTTTGGAGACACTGACCTACAATTTTCCCTCTCCTACCACCCATCCCCACCCTCCCTGCATGGGACAAAAATGAGCCAGAGAGGTAAATCCTATTAAAAATTCTTCATAATTTGAACTTATCAGTGAGACACCTTGAGGTCTTTAGGTTGTCCAAATGTCTACCACAAGAACACTCCTGTGTCCTTGTTTCACTTGTCAATGACACCTTCATCTTCCCACCCACCACCTACAAGCTATCTGAGCCTTTCAACTGAATTAAATATGATTGGTATTTTCTCTCTAGCTTACTGGTCAAAGTTGATGACACAGGAACACAGGATTGCATCTAGGTCAGCTTTTATTTATACTGAACAGCTTTAAAAATACAGAATAAAATAGCTTTATCTCTACTATTTATTCACAACATCTGGTCCAAATATTACATATTTTTTAAATATTTAAACGTTTAATGAAGCCATGTTAGAAAAACAATATGAAATCTTTTAAAAACTCCATAAAAGAATTACACATCTCAAACCCTTCCCTATCCCCACCCCCCCAAAAAAACAAAAAACCAAACCCTTGGTATGCAAAATAATAAAAAGACAAACAAATAAAAGAGAAAAATAAAGACAATCCCTCCCACCCATAAAACACCAAAAAACCCCGAAAGGTTTATAGCCAAATTCAGCCACAAAACTCATGGAAAATATAGGCATCCCCACTGTTTTAAGAACATCCAGTCTGTTAACATGTCAAAGGTTGTTCTGAACTAACAAAAAAAACACAATAATTTGAATTATCAGCAAGATGGCAATACTGGTCAAGATGTCCTAAGTGCCTGAAAAATACAAACAGCAATCTAAGCACGGTTGATAGTAATAATATATACCGATGACAAAGCACAGTCACAACCAACCTAACAAGACAGGAATGTTTTTGCATATTGCTAAAAATGGATTCCTCAATACAAAAAGCAGCCCAGCACAAAGCCGGATGGATGGATCCTTCGTCAGAAGCAAACAAGAGCATGGCCTTCTTTCAATACTGCTAATGACTGGCAGACTGTATGGTGATGCAGGAGATGTCTTATTCTCTTAAAAGCCACAACAGGAAATACTATGATATATACAGCATGTGGGAATCAAGCCATTGGTCACTATTTCAATTAGGTGTCTGACTAGGGGGAGAGAGTTACCTTATTTTTCATCTATGGAGTTGAAGAAGGCCACTCCACTGGAGCATTGCATTTGTTAGGGTATTATACACTGTACATTAATATAGGAATTATGTACTTTGTAGCACAAAGGGATGTGAACTGTGTGTTCAACATCTAATGACTAAGCTATTTTGAAACTAGTTATGTCAGTCATTGCTAACCTGCAGTCCCCTTTACACCACAATTAAATTTAACCTGCTGAATGTTCTCTCTCCCCTAAACCCTGAAACTCTTGGTATAAAGATATTGCCACAGCTGATTGTTCTCTGACTGATGCATTTGGCTTAACCACTCTTGTGACACATAAAAGCACTGAGGATTACATCTGCAAATGTTCGCTCTAATTTCCTAGTACCAATATTTCAGCAGGGACATGAATAAAAGGAAACAATTTCAGCTCTTTGTTATAAAACAGAAGCATGGGTAAATAAAGTATACACAGCTACTAGAGATTCATCAATGGAGAAATTCTATTATCACATGACATTGTCATGAAAATCATATCACTCCCTCCCTGGAAACCTGTGACCATTATCCTGGGTGGAAATGTTATTTTAATATATGGAAATACTGCAATATTCATGTACAAACCAAGCTGTTGTATTTAAAGTCAGTATTCAAAGGTACAAAGCAAATCCTGTGTATCTGTCCCACATGGAGACAGGACAAGTCAGAGATCATGATTGCTTCTCTCAGTTCACTGGTCACTCAAAGTGGCCTAGTGCATTTTCTATAGTCAATCACAGGTAATTTGCTATAAAACTGAAATTGGTGGGTTCCTTTAAACAAGAACCTGAATTTTAGTGTATTGATTAATTCTGAATATGATTCTCAGTTACACTGCTGGTTAAGAGAAATCCAGGGTGAGTTTCCAATTCTCCTATGACTATAGTAAGGAAACTGAATATTTCTGCCATGAATTGTGGGACAAGACACTTTTTTCAATTTTTCATTCTGAACATGTCAGGCCTTTTACATACTTTCTACTATGTATGTGATTTAGTGGACAAGCAATTGAGGAAATTGCTCCATTCCACAAAAAAATGTAGTGTGACAAACACAATTCACCCTTATGTTACTCTCAGCTTCATACCTAGCTATTTCTGTAAACAGGAAATAAAAACAAATCAAATTATCTCCCTGCACCAAATTAGCATCTTTTGTTCCACTGCTTATCTGCTAGCAGTTGAGACATTGTATTGTGTGATTAACTTTATGTGTTGTGTATATGCAAAGAACATATTATTGTCCAATTCAGACACTGAACGTCTACCACATTGAGGCTACGTTTTCAACTCTCTGCAAATGGACCTACTGGGGACCGGGTATATTGTTCCCTTCACCACACTTCCATCCCTGTTTCACAAAATAGTTCTAAAAGGATCCCTAATCTGGTGATTCCCAAAGTTCATCCCACCAAACCGCATCAAGGTGGGAAATTCTCTCTAGAGGAAGCCTTGTTCCTTTATGTCTTTTCTCTACTTGTTTAAGTAACGGGTTATCACATGTGTATTTTACAAAGTAAGACATTCTCTGTTATGCAAACAGGGGTTTCAGAAGCATTTTAGCATCCGAACCTTAACACAACAAACCTTTCACACTGTTTTGTGGAAGAAAAATATCAAAAAGGCAAGTCATCCATGTTACCCAGGATGTGTGACTGAATTACAGCGGTAAGCATTCAAACCTTCTGTGGAGATATTTGGCAGTATCACTGTGCTGGACAACCAGAAATAGTGTCAAGGCACACTTACCAAATACCGTCATTTTAGCATAGTTTTCTCCATTTGTCAGGGCAAAGGAATCAGGCAGAGCTAAACAAAGCACGGCTTAACAGAGCACGGTATATTGCTTGACTTGGTCTCACACAACAAAAAGGACGAGACTGACTGAACCATCGGGTGATTTTCTTTTAAACAACACTGTACCTACTATACACTAAAACAGCCAGAAGTTTAACACATAAAACCACAAGCAATTCTGAATACATGGGCTTCCTTTAATCTGTAGCAAGATCTTGGCATGAAACGTAGACTCAATTAAGCCAGGGTGACGTAATGCAATGCTCACTGAAGCTCATGCTTCCTGGAGTCAAAGGGTTAAAAACATATAGATTATTCAGCCAATAACCTCAAAAGGCGGCTAAGTTGATCTCAAAATGTTCTCTCCAATTTATGACAAACTAATCTTGATACTGACTTGAATGCCAAAGGAGACACAACAAACTATTGCAAAAAGAGTTGTATGCAATTTGAAATTATCCATTTTGGTTCCCTTTAGCTGCTCAAAAAGCAGCTGACTGACCACCTTCGGTATCTGGTATAAATGAAGTCATCTCGCTAAGTTTCTGATTCTTCTCTTTCTTTACCTTTTCCTGAGCTGAAAACTCCAAAACAAATTAACAAGTTATTTTTACTGATAGCTTAGTGTTCTCAATTAGAGCTCAGCAAGGGGGCAGGCGTTAAGGCAACATTCAACCCAATGCCTCTCACTTGATGTGGATCAGTAACAAAAAAAAAGAAAAGGCTTTGTTCAAACAGGTGGTATAACCTTTACTATTGCCAAGAAGTGGTACAGACTACCTCAATAAGATCCAGTAGATACTCAAATGGCAAACTACTGAATGTTTCCATAAGCTAAAACAGCTTGAAAATGTCTTCCTTGAACAGCTGTGCAATAGAGATTTTATGGAGCCATTCCACAAAGGGGAGTAAGTGGATTTACTCAGATGTTGGGTCATTCAAAGCTGACTGATCCAGTTTATTCTTTCTCTTTGATCTTATAGCAAGACTCAGAGAAAACCATAGCCTTTTCATGCTCTGGGGTCCAGTAGTCAGTTCAGATAAATAAGAGTGAGTTACAGTATATACCTTCATTTGATCAAGAAATACAAAAAGCAAGCACAGAAATATTATACTGGCCTTAAGAGCACATTATATTAAGCTTCCCGGATGATATCCGTGGCATTGCAAATGCGAGTTCTTTTTCCTGTTTTTCTTTGGGGGATGGAGTAGATGGGTAGGGATGATGGGGATGTGCTGGACGGATCACAGTGAAAATCAGTGATGTCAAACTAATTTGTAATAGAACATTAAACATGAATATAGCCTCACAATTACGAATACCTGATAACTAACAACACCTACATTACAGGAGAGCCAAAACTTTCAGATATCAATGACTGGTGATACCCTGTGCCCATTCAATAATCCAGGGGATGAGGATGCTACCTAGATATACATGGTGCTTCTGCTAATAAGAAAAGTTTGCTGATCTAAAAAATCTACTACTCTGGCCCTGAATGGGAAGATAAAACACATGGTAGTAAATTATTTTGAGTAGACTCTAGGGCAAGTTCCTTAGTGTTAATAATTTGGCATAAAGGTTAACAGGTTAACAATTAATAGATATTGATTCAAATCACAGATGACCCATCCCCTCCTCCCAGATTCATTCAAAACAATATCTGTGATTCTCACAAATGTGTGTGTCTACACAGGCCATAGGGCAATCCAATCTGTAATTCTAGCTCAACAAAGTTTCCTAAAGTATTAATTCAAGAGGAAAATAACTGTATTGACTATTAAGTCATAATGATGCAGAAGAAAATGCATTTTTGCTTCCCCCAAAACTTTTTATAGGCACAGATGAGATGAAGAATTGTGAAAACACTATCCAAGGAAGTAGGCAGGAGTGCTTGAAGGACCAGAAGTCTTTCTAGCCTGGGGACAGATTCTGTGAATTCTCCTGTGCAGTGGGTACAGAAAGTGTAGGTGAGGAAGAAAAATTGTTGACAGGCATCTTGGATGACTTGGCATGCAGTCAAACATTCAGAATGCTAGGATGAGAGACAGCACATATCCAAAACAGTACTATGCATTTACCAAGAAAGAGGAATGAATAAAACAAAAAACCCCAAAAGAACAAAAAAAACCCGCAACAAATTCCAAACATCTCTCTTCCACAGGAGGATCGGGAATTTTCAGGTGCAGCTATCATTGCCAGCAATGGATGCCCTGAAAACAGCCAGGATCAAGGATTTAAATAATAAGATGGTCGAGACACTATATTAGACAATATCACCACCCACAACAGAAAAGCTATTTATAATCAGTCTCGGCTCTGGGTTTCAAAATTTAAATGCAGATATACAAAACATATATTTTAATGCTTATTAATCAGCAAAGAACTTCAAATACATCTTTTACTACAATTAGATAGTATAATTTCAACTAAGGCTATACAGCAGCCTCTGAATCTTCATCTGAATTTCGGCAATTGCTGCTTTTCCTGAAACCTTTCCATGTGTAACCCATGAAGGTTGGGCTGATGGGCAAATAGCTAAAGCAGCGGAATTTTTTGATAATGTTCATGCCAAATGGCAAATCATAAGACTCCATGCCATCGAGTGATTTACTCCCTTTTCCAACTCCTTTCTTCCATTTCCGTATTCCTCTTTCTTCTGGAGTACCTGTCAAAAAACAGGGTGAAGCAAAGAATGGGGAGAAGGACCCAAGAGGGAAAAAAAAAAGAACAAACATGTTAATTTAACAGCCTCATTCAGAGGAACACAATTCTGCTTTAAAGAAAACTGTTTCAAAAGCAAGGCAATCCTGAAATATATATTGCCCTTGAAGCAAAGAATAAATATCTGCTCGGGTCCTGGCTTAATGAAAAGATAGAATGTTTTACAAAATAATACTTTGCCCACTTGCTATTGCGTTTGATGTGTGATAGAACAAAGGATGCAGAATCAGAGAGACTTGGGTTTAAAGTAGTGGATCTGACAATTTCAGAGGCTGCACTTGAGGGTGAAATGTCTGACCTTTCTGGACCCTGGTTTCCTCTTATGTAAAATAAGGAATTAAAATGTTGCCCGTGTCAAAGGGCTACTGTGAGAAACATGACATAATTGTGACTTAAGACTAAGACAATGGATTACTATGGAAAGAGCTCTGGATTCAGAGGGATAAAAGTGGGGTCTTCATCCCTGATTTGCCTTTCAGACAGCCAACTCGGGGCAAGTCACTTTCTCTCCTGGAGCCTCAGTCTCTTTACCTGTAAAGTGAGGACTGTTGTGAGAAAAATCACTAAACAAAGTTATATGGTGTTTATATGATCCCTTCTAAGAAGGTCAGCTGGTCAGAATCTATCAGAATGAATCAAAGACTTTCTAGTATGAAAGAAATGTAATCCAGTCTATCTCTGAAAAAAGAATCTTTACTGTAGCCTATCCCACAAGAGGCAACCCAGGCAGGGGGAGAGGGAGAGAGAGAGAGAGGGAGGGAGGGGGAGAGAGAGGGAGGGAGGGAGAAAGAGAGAGAGAGAGAGAGAGAGAGAGAGAGAGAGAGAGAGAGAGAGAGAGAGAGAGAGAGAGAGAGAGAGGATGTCTTTAAAGCTTCATTAAAATGGGCAGAAATGCACAATTGTGCCAAAGCAAAGCTCTGCTTACTGTTGACAGTAGTTGGTTAGAAAGGGACAAAATAATGAACCTGGGAAAGGAAGCTAAAGGTTGTGACCTCATGGCAAATGGCTGTCTTTGAACTGAATGGTACCAAATTTTCCAGCATATTCACTATTATAAATATTTTAATATTATAATAAATATTTCATTTATCATTTAAATTATGTATAATTAATATTTAATTTGACAAATATTTAATATAATATTTGTCATTATTATAAAAAGTAGATTAAATAAAAAATAAATATTAGCACTTACCTGGAATGGTATTATCTAAAACAAAAGCAACACATCCACCTACAAACATTGCTGTGGTGAGAAGGACATTTAACACTTGATCAATTCCTGTGATCCCTAGAAAAAGAAAGGAAGAATTGAAGGCTTACTGTCTAAACATACTTAATTTAGGCTTATGTGTCCTTATTTCATGATAAGAAACTTCATCAAGACCAAAAATTTAGGTATCTCAGCGAGACAAAGATTTGCTCAAACAGATACTGCCTTCACTATTTTAGAAACACTACAGATATATTAAAAATAGTGTAATAAAGTAGTGGATTTGGAGCCAGGGACCCTGGGTCCAAACTCAAGCTTTGCTCCTAACTCTTTGCATGATCTTGAGTAAAGCACCACCTTCTCTGAGTCCAGTTTTCTTCTCTGCAAAATGAAGGAGCTGGATTAAATCAGCTCAGAATTCTACGACCCTCTACGATCCAACTAACAAAAGACTCCCAGTTAAAATTGTGTATGACACACAATGGAAAATCACTAATGAAGGGAGCTTGCAGTTCTAGCTGTACACTAAACAATCTCTGCTCAAAGCAATGGTGCGACCATCAAAGAACAAAATACTTAAACCTTCAAAACTGGTGGGGTGATAGTGGAATGTAGGAGAGTAAATTAGCATTTATGTATTAATTATTTGATGTAATATATAATTCTGTTACAAATAATGTAAAATACTATAATAACGATATATAAATTGTTATTAAAGGTAGAAATCTCATTAAAAAGATATTTGGCACCTTTGGCAAACAAGAGAGATAGAATTTTGAAAGCACTTGAAAAAGTGAATAACGAGAATAAAAACAGAAATTTGGTACAGGTTTGGACATTTTGTGGGTTCCTTTTAAATACTCAATTATCATTTGTTTCTAATTGTAGAAATAAAGTTGAGTATCACCCAAAGGTCAATGATGGGACGCATGGTGGGGTGCAAGAAGGCTCTAATACATTATACATTAGGAATTATGCAAAGGAAGCTGTGTAAATTATTTTGTCAGAGTTTATTGTTGGAAAATAAGACAGGTTGGCTATATAGCAAAAGTAAGGAATAATTAATTGATGGCTAGCCTGAATGCTCCAGTAGTATCCATGCAAGGTAAAAAGAACATGAAGGAGGCCCCCAGCACATTGGATGGACGACTCTCCACTATGGGATATTTTGTAGAAAAACATGAACAAGGATTGCATGAATAATGGCATAACATGGATGGGTTGTAATTTGTACCCCTGGAGGGAATGTCCACATTAATAAGGTCAAAGATCTCTTCCACTGGAGTATTAACGTATTATTAGTGTAGATACAATGCCTTAAATAAAGAACATAGGATCGGACTATTAGAACTAGAAAGAGCAAGAGACCATCCAGTTCAATCATCTCGTTTTCAGATGAGGAAATTAAGCTGTCAAGGTTGTTCTTCCTTTGGATTTTTCTTTACATAACTACAAAGGATCAATGCAGGGATTAAAAAAACTGAATAGGCTTGACTGTAATCCAAATAATGTTTCTTAACACAGCTGAAATGCCAAAACAGAAATTCATTAGAAAATATTTAAAGTAGTTTCAAAAAGACAGCCTTATATTTTGGCCTTCTCCAGAAAACAGAGATATAGAAACAAACAGATTCTTGATTTATGTGACAATTATGGTGACAGGCTGGATTACAATGGAAGTTTCAGACTGTGCAAGGTTACTGCTGACAAATAAGCATTCCAGAGGCAAGTGTTACACGAACAGACAAAACATTTCCTATTAAAATCTAAAGACTGACAGCTCGGCTATGACTCAAACCTCCAGAGAGAGTAAAAGTGTTTCTCAATACCTGTGACTAGTGGATTCTGCTTGAGGTAACTTGGAAGAACAAGTCCAAAGAAAATGGAAAATCCAAGGACAAAGAGGTTGCGTGAAGAATTTAAATCTATGAACTGAAGATTTGACAATCCAACAGCAGTGATCATTCCTGAGAAAAGAAATGAACAAACCCAAGACTCAGTACCTCCTGCTACAGAGGAAGCGCTTCTGTACAATCGCTGGAAAGGCAATGAACGACTTGGGAGGGAAGGGGAAGGGAATGAGCATTTATATAGCACCTACTACGTGCCAGGCACTATCCTCAGCACTTTAAAAATCGTATCTTATTTGATCTTCACAACAACTCTGAGGTAAGTCCTATTACTATCCCCATTTAAAAGCTGAAGAAACTGAGGAAAACAAAAGGTTAAGTGACTTGGCCAGGGTCACACAGCTACTAAGCATCTGAGGCTGGGTTTGGAATCAGGAAGACCTGATTCCAGGCCCAGTACCCTACCCACTGAGCCACCACTTGCCAAGACTTCAATTTTTAACCGTATTATTGTGTTTGCTCTGTTTTGTTTTTAAGGAGTCAACATGGAAATATACTGCATAACAGAAATAGCACTGAAATTACAAAGACACGGGATTATATCCCAGATTTGCAATGTGCTAGCTCTGTGAGCTTGGCTAAGTCACTTAACCCATCTGACCCCCCAGTTTCCTCATCTCTAAGTTCAAACAGCAATACTTGCACTATTTCTACCTATCAGAGCTGTAAGGCTCAAATGAGAAAACATTTTTAAACTACTTTGTAAACTGTGAATTGCTATGTAGGTATATGTTATTACTATTACTATGTGGTACTATAAATAATATTCCATTTTCTGGTTATCAGTGGTAATCTGAGATCTTCTCTTGTCCATGGTCCTACATCTCAAGCCATTACCATAAGACTAACCTTGGAGATCTATGACCTAAGCTTACAAGAGAGTGGGAAGAGCGAAGTGTTCTCTCACTAAGCTCATATGATAGCATTCTATATAATCAAACATAAATGACTTTTGAACTAAGAAGACTGATTATATACGATTTTTCACTTCTGTTATTATGGACAAATAAAAAGTGATTGTAGTTTCTTTACAACAGATAGAAACCCAGAGTTTACATGAAAAATCTTGAAACTGCAAAACATACCAAAATATGTATTACATAACTACTTCTAATAATTAAGTAATTCTTTTAAAATGAGACAAGTCCTGTTATGGGAAAAAAAAAAAGGCCTGTCTTAAACAGGATATTTTTACTTGGAAGTTTCAGCATTTATCCTTCACAAAGCATTCCTGCTGTGGTTATGACAACCTAAGTTCTTCTTCCCAGCTCTAAAATTGTGATTTTAGAAGTTACCTGACTAGATACAGTGAAGTGTAGTTCAGTGTCATCTTTAGGAAAAGAATCATCTAAAAATCTCACTGAAGCCTTAAGAGTTTTAAATTAGTCGATGCATGGAAAGAAAGGGGAATGAGGAGAAGACAGGACAGGAAATAAACATGGTTTTACCAAACAGTGTGCAAAAGAGGGCACCAAGCACAGGGTCTGGAAGGGAGGCAAACAACGCACTAAATTTCCCTATCATTCCAAGCATGAGCATTAAAGCTGCACCATACTGAATGACTCGACGACTTCCAACCTATGAGGCAAAATAAGAAAACAAGAATTAAAATGTCTGTCATCTAACAATATATTTTTCCTTTGAAGATACCCTGTTCCAAAGAGCTACCAGGAAAATAGCTATTCCACAGCAACTGATTTTGCCTCAGGGTTAACAACCCTTAAACCCAACCCAACACCATTAAAATTATAGATAGTGTATGTTTAGTTCGTAAATAGCATAAAATGTTCTTTTTTAATTCACAAATTTAAGTCACTTACTTCAAACTTAATAGGTAAGATGATACAGGACTAGACCCATGCATGAGTTCACTGATACTGAGAAAACTCAGGTGAGGAAACTCCCTTTACCAGTGCAGACTGGCAAGTTCACTGCAAACTGAGAAGTCACACAGAGTTGCCTGGAATACTGAGAGATTGAAGTGACTGACTCGCCCATGGTCACGTGGCCAGGATGTATTAAGAGGGGGAATTTGAACCCAGACTTTCCTGGCTTTGAGACTGTCTTTCTGTCTCCACCTCACGCTGCTGCATCTCAGGCTATAGTATAGTATACAGAAGACTGGATTGGGAGTCAAAAGCCCCAGGCTGTGAGTCTTGCATCTGTGAGTCATTAGCTGCATAACCAGAGCAAGATACTTCACCAATCTAGAGTTCAGTTTTTTAGCTTGTAAAATGAAATGAAATTAGATGATATCCTCTCTCATTCTAACACTAAACAATCTTTGAAGCAAAGCCCAGTACTCTAAAAGAATGTGAATAATTTTCTAGGATTTGAAGGACAAGCAGAAAGAATGTTTATTCCCAAGCCCACCTACTTAGTACCTTCACTGAATTCTTGATTTACATTTCAGTCACTTCAAGTGCAGAAAGATGCTCTTTAAGCAACAAGCCTGTCAAGCTTATTTTATATAAATGCAAAATATTCTAATGTACCAACACATAACTAAAAGATGTCATTACCTGACAAGCCTAACCAATGAATAAATAAGACTACTTTACCCATAAACTCTTGTCAAATAGGTAGTACCTTCCTAGGCAATTTATTTTCAGTTACTAAGTTTGATTATTTCAGATCTTCCTTATCTAGTCTGTCCTGCTTATCTACTTTTCTAATCAGTTCCAAATGACAATCATGTTTATAACAGTTTGAGGTCTAGAAGTATGTGTTAGTCCCCTTCATTCTTACCACTTTTCATTATTCTCTTTGATATTCTAGATCTTTTGTTCTTTCAAATGAATTTTGCTATTTCGTCTGGCTCTATAAAGTATCTGGCTGGTAGTATGAATGGCACAGCACTAAATCTGTACATTAGCATAGGTAATATTGTTTTTCTTACACTGGCACTGCCCAATCATGAGCACTGAATACTGCTCTAGTTTTACTTAAGTTCTTCTTTATCTGTTTAAAGAATATCTTATAACTGTATGTATGTATGTATATAGGTACTAACTGTGCTTTGGAAGAATGACTTCCAGAAACCTTGTCTATTTTGTCGTTATTTTAAAACAGGACTGCTTTTTCTGTTACTGCATCCTGGATTTGGTTTTGCTGTGCTGAAATGTACCTAGCTCTTCATTAGTGTAAATAGCCAATACCATAAAGTGGTTGCATTATTCAAATTTTCACAGCATACATCCACTAGGCTGGAGCCAATGACCACATTTTTTACATAATTATAACTTTGATAGTGTTAATCCAAGTACATTAGACTATTTTACAAGATTCATTATTCCCACTAAGCACTAATTAGACCTAGATGTGCTAGTAATTCTTGTGAGTTTAGTCTGCAGCCTACAACTTTACTAAGATTGTCTAAGCTGGTTTATTTGTTAATACTCTAGAAATTTTTAAGCAAATTACGATGTCATCAACAAATAAGGATAGTTTTTGTCTACTTTGCCAATCTATGTGCCTTTAATTTCCTTCTAGCTTTCCTGCTATTGCTAGGCAGGATTACGAACAGTGCATCCTGCAGTTCACAGGAAAGATCGTGACTGTATTTCCAATGATAAAGTTCTAAACAACTGTGGGGCATAACAAAGGAGAATCTAAACTGAGGCTGAAGCTAAAAGTCATACTGTCCATCATCTGTTTGTCTAGATAGACTGAGGAACGAAATCTGAATATAGTCAGAAGGACCCTATAAAATTTAGTCTCAAAGTGCCTCTAGGATAAACTAGAAGACTTTAGGATATATTGTAAGGTTTTTCCATTTCTTGATTAAACATGTAACAGATGCTGAAAAGCCTTAGAATCAATGAAAAAGCATTTATTAGGCACCTTACTGAGGATACAAAGGCAAATATTAGACAGTTTCCACTGTCAAGGAACTTACATCTTTATCAAGAGAAACAACATGTGAATCTATAAAAATATGCAAAATATATACTAAATAAACCAAAGTAATTTTGGAAGGGAGGTACTCAAAGCTTAGAAGGGTGGACAAGAATGGCCTCGTATAGAAGGAAGTTTCAAAGAGTGGTCTAAAGGGAAAAATAACATTTTCCTTTAGACATGCTGAGTTTGAAATATATAAAAGATAGCCAGTGTGAAAAGTTCAGTAGGCAGCTGGTGAGACAGGAGAGACATCAGAACTATACAAACACACACACGCATGCACGCTCACACACACACACACACACACACACACACACACACACACACACGAATTATTTGCATAGGAATGATAATCGACCCTATGGGAGTTAATGAGGTCACCGAGAAAGAGTTGGTAGAGAAGTTGGCCCATACCCATAATACAGCTGTGGGATGCACTTACAGTTAGAAGGTAATCTATAAATGATGATCCAGCAGGGAAGACTTAAAAAAGGCCATTGAGTTTGACAAGAAAATATTACTGGACCAAAATATTCATGGCACCTTTTGTGTCAGCAAAGAAATGGGGAAAAAAGGTAGATGTCTATCAATTGGGGAATGACTAAATAAGTTATGGCACATGAATGTAATGGAATAATGTTGCCCTATATAAGAAAATATGAATATAAAAAACTCAGAGAAGCATGAGAAGACTTAATAAAGTTGATGCATACACAAAAAAATCAATAATTTTTTAAAATATTAAACTTTCGAGACAGCAGTTTCAGATTACTGATGTGGTTGAAGGGAGACTGCAAGGAGCTGAGAAATGAATGAGATTAGAAACAGTGGAAACAAACATAGGCAATTTTTCAGGGAGTTTATAAAAGCCCAGGGACTGGACAACAACAATATCTGACAATCATGTAGAACACTTAAGTTCTGCAAAACATTTCATATACATTATCTAACTGATCCTCACATGCTATGAAGTAGGTGCTAGTAATACCAAGAATTTACAGATAAAGATGTTGAGATTCAGACTTCCCCCAGGTCAGGCACCTGGTGTCTGGGGCAGGATTTTAACCCACTCCCTTCATTAGGCCTTTTTGGATTCCTCTAGTTCTTAGTCCTCCCTCACCCTACCTCTGGCTCCGCTGATGAAATCATCTTTTAGCTATTTTTATTTACAGTATCCTGTATTTGCTTATCTGCCAACATGTTCCAGTAGGACCTAAGTTGTATTGATTTTCTCTTTGTATCTGCTGGTGTCTAGTACAGTGCCTGGCATACATTAGGTGATAGAGATGAATATTTCACAAGAATTTCATAATCCCACTGCCACCCTCCAATTTTTCAATGATCTAGAAATTTTGTTTACTGACTGATAAGTACTTTTAGGTCCAAGATGTGTGAAAAAGGTTGCTTTTGAGGAGTTCATCAAAAATTCCAACATCAAATTTGAGAGGCTTTTCAGAGGATAATCTTTCTCCTCACTTATAATCAGTAATGTGAGTAAGGGAAATGCAAAACTGTTTCCTGAAACAGTGCCACTGGTAAGAGTGGGCTAGTGTCCAAAGGGACACGGAAGAGGTATCAATTAGCTTGTTAAACAGAACTGGCATAAAGCCTCTTCAGCAATAAACCAGCACGATTCATGTTGCAAATGCAAGCAATTCAAAATTCTAATGGAGACGATTATACCTATACTCCCTCAGTAATATTTAAGAATGAAGTCTTTTGTAATATTAATGAGTACTGGTTATGCACCTCAACAGTCCTGGTTAAGTTACAAGGCAGAGTTTGAAAGGGGGTGTTGAATGACTGCACTGGTAAAAGCTGAGGGACCATGTTGTTAAAATGGCTCTGCCCAAGTCTCCCTTCTACTGATCGACAGTATCCCTAGATGCACAGCTTATCATTAATTACCTACTGAAAAGATGCTTAGTAGATGACAGTCCGAAATGCACATCTTTTGCATGGCAGTTTCCAATGAATGGGAACCCCTTCCTCTTAAAGCTATTTCACATCATATAAAAAAATCTCTACTCTTTAATTTTCAAGATTTTTGTTTCTCACATACACAGAGCCAACACTACCAAAAAGTTGACTTTAAGAACACCTCAAGTACCATTATTTTTTTTCTCACAATTACTTCTGTAATAGAACTTTGTAACAAGTTCAAAAAAGAAGAGAAAGAAAGAATCAGCAGATGATGCTGTCTAGATGGTTTTATGGAAATTATTTCCCCCCACCAATTTGCTAAAAACAAAACAAAACAAAAAAAAACACCATAAAGAAATCAAGATGCATAGTACAATGTACTACAGAATCCCGTCCAACATCATTATCTATTCTTTGCTCTCTCAATTACCCTGAATTGCAAAGAAGTAATTATCATGTTTATTTTATGGTACCTTCTCTGTTTCAGTCCTCAAACTTAGAGAATGATCTTGGAAATGGACTGTTTGTGATGAATAAGAGCTATTAAAAATGGAATGGGATGTCTTGGAAGGGAGTGGGCTAACCATCAGTAGAGGTTTACAAGCAAAGGCTGTATGGTCATTTTTGGATATTTCATAAGAGCAATTCCTCTACAGGCATTCGATAGCCTCTGAACTCTCTCCTAATATGTTCAGTGAATATTATCTACTAATGTATAAGATCAGGGACCTAGTAACCTTTTGGTAGTCTGGTGAAGACTCAAAATAATGTTTTTAAATGTATAAAATACATAGGATTACAAAGGAAACTGATTCCATTGAAAGATAGTTATCAAAATGTCCACACACAAAAAAAGTTCACAGACCTCAGGTTAATTATCAAACAGATTACTGGCTCTAATCTATGCTGGTGGTGGGAGAACCCACACTAACCAATGAATAAATGCTATCTATTGATTATGGAATCACAGAAGTTGAAAGGGGCCTTAAAGGCTCATTAGCCAAGTAAACTGAGGGCCAGAGAGGTGAAACAACTTACCACGAATCAGTTATTTAGCGGCCAAGACAGGATTTACAAAATACTTCTAAAAATACAGTGTTCCAGTGAATCCAGTCTTCAGCTCATTTTTATATCTACTCATTGCATGCTTCCACAGGACATAAAGAATCACCCAATTAAAATTTCTTCTCCCAAGAGGAATCATTTATAAAATGAGAGGGTTGGATTAGATGGTTCCTTCCAGCTGTAACAGCCTAAAAACGATGGATCTAGATGTTGGCTATGATTGAAAATTACTATTAGCATCAATGATCCCAACATCATCCCAAAGACCTAAAAATAAGCTATCTATAAACTCATGGGATATTAGAACTGGGAGGGATGTTAGAGACCATCCAAGTCCCAATATCTACTACCTCCCCAATTTGACAGGAAGGTCACAGGATCACAGGGTTATAGTTGAAAGAGTTCTTAGAAATCAGTCTTTTAGTCCAATCTTCTCATTTTACAGGTGTGTTAACTGGGGCCCTGAGAGGTCAGAGGTAATGACAGAGGAGGGATCTGAAATGACTTTCTCAAGTGACTTGAGCAAGATTACAAAGCTAAGCTCATGCTACTTCCCTAGTTAGAAACTACCTTCTGAAAAACTATTTATAAAAATCTCTTCTTACATGAGGTATAGTGAAGTAGAATCACATGATTAAAAACAAGGACTGGACCTGGAGCTAGAAAACAGGAGTTCAAGTCTGATCACAGAATCACAGAACTTTATAGGCTCTTAAAGGCATGTTACTGTACCTTTCTGGGCTTCAGTTTTCCAGTATGCAAAATGACAACTTTGGATTAAGAGTTTAGATAACATTTAAGGTCATGTCCTGTTCTTCATTCTATGAAACCATGAAAACTCAATTTACAAAAGCAAGAGTAAACAAAAAGCACCACTGTGAATAGCAGATATTTAGTTTATGGCATTTACAGTAGAATGTTCTTTTTCTAGGGATGAATTGTAATGTGGAAGATAAATATTTTCAGGAGATGTCTCATTATTTTGGTGGCACATTACAAAAAAAAGCACATTATAAGGCATTCCTATGCATTTACTAGATAATAATAATAACAACAAAAAATTAGATCTTTTGTCCCCTGCATGCAAACTAAGGATAATTTTCTCAGTCTGACTTCAAAACCCATCAAAAAAATAAAGATACTGGAGAGTTCAGCACTTCAGAATTCAAAATGTTCGGGGACAAGATTGTAACAAAATACACCTACTAGCTTGTTAACTAGAAAAAGATTTGTACCTTAGTTATTCCTAAAACTCCGATATTGGGACTTGATGAAGTGGAGCCATTTCCAGTACCAAACACACCATCTAGAACACAGGATAGCCCCTCAATGAAAATCCCCCTACAATGCAAAGGAACAATAAAGAGAAACAGGGTCATTTTAGAGACAAAATATTCTGAAACCCCAGAACAAAATATACTGCATACAAATGATTAAAATTTGATATTAAATGCAAACTGACAATTTCTCCATATCCAAGGTATTTTAGCAAAGGTTGTAGCTAGAAAAGAAATTCAATTTTCAAATACGTTAAATTCAAAATGGAAGATAATAGAAAATACGTAGCTGACAGAAAGAAACTAAGTTTAGTCACTTCTAGAAGAGTACACTAAATTTTAATCTTATAAAAACCAATGATATTTCTTAAGAAATCTTTTAAGCACCAAAAATTATAAGGAATAAAGTTCAAGTGACTTAATGATTAATAATGTCCTTATTTGAGATATGGGAAAAAGTAATATAAATTAGTTTAACGAGGTGTAGGGTAGCAGTGTTACAGAAACAAGACTCATCTGATCATATATTTAATGCAGAAGGCCTCTTTTACTTTTCTGAAAGATGTTTTACTCACTTTTGTAAATTATTGCTTTCTTTTATCACTTTCATTGTCACTCAGATCTTCCTGATCCTCCTGTGCAGGGCTGAAACATAGGCTGCCCTGAGAGACACTGGAGTGTGCAGTAGAGAGGGACGAGCCTGAAGGCAGGACAACCTGGGGTCAAGTTCTGTCTTTAACTTATGACATCTGTGTGAAGCTGGGCAGTCTACTAACCTCTGTGTCTAAAACAACTCTCTCAGAGGCTAAGTTAAGAAAAATAGTTACTGGTCTTCAAAGGAACTGTGTACACTGATGAAATCAGAGGCCTGGAGAAAAAAAACTTCTTTACAGAGCGTTTACACCAGTCAGATGAAGGTCATCAGAATGTTCGTTAATAATGCCAAAATGACATACGGCCAAGGATATGAAACTAGTTCTCCCCCAGCCTTTCTTAAACTACCAAAGAATTAAGGCAAGATGCAATAGTTTCTAATGAATCACTGGGTCAAAGAGCTGGAAAGGATCTTGGAGGTCATCTAATCCAAACCATACCTAAAGAATACCACTCTGCAACCTACCTAGCAACTTAGCACTTAGCCTTGGTTTAAAGACATCCAGTGACAGGGAATCCATGAAAGGAAGGCCTTTGCCTGTCAGACACTTACCTATTTATTGCATGAATGGGAGGTGGAGGAGCACAAGATAATCTTGCACAGGCATAATAATCACCAATAGATTCAATAATACTAGCAACCACCGCACTGAGCATTCCTATAACCCCAGCAGCTGAAACAGTTGGAAGTCCCCACTGAACTGTGAAAGAAAAAACAAACATGAAATTCTTATTGGCTGTCTCAGACAGGCAAGCTAAAGTTAAAATGCTTAATCTTATTAATAAAGAGAGGCTAAAAAAGAATTATTTAATCAGGTAGGACACTGAAATTGTTATTCATTTCATTAAACTGGTTAACGGTTATAGAGCTACTTGATTTTTAATCCAAGTCACCGGATTCCTGGAACCCACTGCTAATTCAAATGAAGTGTGATATAACTGGAAGTACCCTGCATGTTTTTACTTAAGAATAGACTGCTTGGCCAAAAGAGAAGCTTTACAATTCAATTCAACACATGTTAATTAAGTACCTGCTCCTTGCAAGGCACTAAGAGTGTTTGGGGGTGGGGGGGGGGGCAGAGAGGGAGACTGTACGGGGGCACACAAAGCATCTCCACTTTGCTGCAGCTCCTGATTGCAGCGGCCACAAAGTCAAGACTGATTGTTTGGGCATCCTCACTTCAGTCTCTGTACTTAAGAGATGAAGACAGAGAGAGCTGTAGGTATATCCCTGGAGATTGACTGAGATTTCTATTTGTCACAGAGTGACTATGAAGAAGTAACAAGGGAAGAGCCAGGTGAGGTTTGTCAATATTGCTAAGCATCAAGGATATATAGTGGGTCACGGTCCAGTGGGCACTTGCGTGTCTTCTAATTGTTCTCCCTTATGGGCCCCACAGTTCCTTCTTTCAAGAAGCTTAAAAGCTAGAAGATAAGACATAAATACCTCTGGAATAAAGAAAATGTAAGTGTACACAAGAATAAAGTCAAGTGCTATGGAAGACCTAAAAGATTACTTCCAACCGGGGGCTATCAGGAAAAAGTTTCATGGAGAAGGCAACATCTGAGCAGGGCCTAAAGAATAGGCAGGATCCCATTACACCAACAAGGGATTGTAGTGCCCTTAGCAAAAACTGGGAAGTGAGGAGGAGGAGAAGTAAGCTTATGAGAAAAAATAACGATTTTCACTTTGGACACGGTGAGTTTGAAATTCCTATGGGATATCCAGGCGGAGATGTCAAGCAGGCAGTTAGTTGACAATCAGAGCCTGGCCCTCAGGAGAGAGGTAAGGGTGAGTATGTGGATTTGGGAATCACCTGCATAGGCTGACCATTGAAGTTGGTGAGACACTGAAGTGGCTGGAGAAAGGCTGGGATGGAATAGCCCTCTGAAATCATAGCTGGCCAAGGACTGGGAAAAATATAACATTGTAGAACAGAAGTTCTTAATCATACTCCTCAGCTTAAGAACTTCTGCTCTACTCTCCAGAGAATCTTGGAACAGATTTCAGGGGGTCTGTGACCTTGGACGGAGAAAAACTACATTTTTATTTCAATATACTTGGTTTCTGTTCATTTCCCAACTGATTTTTATCTTTGGCATTTAGAGCTACAAAAAGTTTAGGTCTCCCAAAGGGGTCTACAACACAAGAAAAGTTTAAGAACTCCTCCTAGAGTGCATTAAATTGAGATCTTTTCCCTTCTCACATTAAGTTTCGCTACAACAAAGCCCAGAGCCGAGATGTGAGTAGCAGGGAGGAGACATCAGATGGAAGCAAACAAAGGCAGTGACATGAAGTGGTGACAGTGTGGGGATGGCAAGTTGGAAGTCTTGAGTTCTGATCCTAGATATGCCAGTGTGACAATGGGAAAGTTGCTTCTCCTCTCTTGGTCTCAGCTGCCTATATTTAAAATGAGAGGGAGTAGAATAGATTCATCAATAAAAAAGCATTTATTAAGCACCTACTGTGTTCCAGAAGCTGTGCATGAAGATCACTATAAACAAGTTGATCTCTTTTGATCTTTTCTAGACAGGAAATTCTATGTTATAATATCATACCAGCTGATTCCATACCTGACTCCTTATATACACTCAAGGAGGTGACTGGTATTAACCATTTGACTTGTTAAGAATAAGATTCACCAAATTTGGCACGGTTGAAGGATATATGTTTCCCTCCCACAGGGAAAGGGAGTAAAATATTTAGCTTTCTCTTTATTTCCAATAGTCTTCAAACTCAGGGGGAGGTATGCTGGTAAAAGTTTAACAACTAACTCTCAAAAAAATGTAAATGTATGACATAATTTCAAGTTTAATCTGCATTATTAACATTTTCCCATTGCTTCTTTAATTCTAGATAACCAACAAAACAATAAATCAAGCCAAGATTTGTAGCATTTGCCTATTTATTTCACACTGCAAGATTTAGTAACTGGCTCTGTACACCCCTACCAAGCCCCTGAGCACTGCACTCACAATTCCTTCACTAAGTACAAAGAAGCCAGGGTGCTTTGCACTAACAGAGGCCGGAAACCTGTGTATAGCCACTCACAGCTTAGGATGTGGTGTGAACCCCAACTCTGAGTCTAGTTCCCAGTTGGACTGTGGAGGTGTGAGCACCTACCTTTCCTTTCCAGCTTTGCCTACCATTTATTTAGGAGGATTCTTCCATGGAGAATTTTGATTCTCCAGGTAGACAATCCTAATTCCTGTGGTAGAAGTGGAGAACTAGATAAGTGGGGGAGGAGAGAGAGAGGGATGAGGGGTTGGGGAGCACAAGTGAATCTTACCCCTCTGGGGCTAGTAGCTGAAGCCAGACCTGATGATTTTATTATAGATACACCTCCTCTCAGGTCTACCTATTGGAAAGGAAGGTCCCATCTCTGGATATCCTCCTAGCACAAGCTGAGTGCATGAACTGCTCATTTCTGACTTCTCTAGGTCTGCCATTTCCCATACACCCTTCAACACAGGGAGAGCCTACATGACCTTGTCCACTGCCCATTTAAAGTTTGACACTGACTAGGAGAAGGCACTGTCAAAGCTGGCGTGACTGACCTCAAATTAAAGCTAGTATCTTGATTTGCTGCAAGGTACATTTTCCAGGAAGGGAGGCAAGAAAGACTGGTATGAGTGGCTGAGTGGAAGCACAGAATAAAAGGAGAGAGATTGGAGCCAGTTTGTGGTGGGGCCTATCTAGTAGATCAAGAAACATGGAGAGCTTTTGAGAAGGGAGGCAAAACAGGTGCTACCGAAGCTACCCCAACCCATGACAGAATAATAATGTCTGAAGACTCCCATGAGGGCCATTACCTATAGACTAAGCCCATTTCCACTTGTAGACAACTAGAATCATTATACAGAGCAAAATATGGCACCCTACAACTGCTACCCAATTCTTGCCTTCAAAAACCAAGCAGAACAAGTCTAATACTTCTTCCACATGACAGACCTCAAAGTATTTTGTGACCACAAAAGTCTAGTCCATATGTAGAGAAAATAAAATCAAATTATTTGAAATTATAATCTCAACCAAAATGAATGAAACACAATATGGAGAACTACACTTATTACAATGCCAAAATTTATCTTGCACACTCAATGCCATGGAAAATTAGTAAATGGCCACATAGGCTAAAAGGTTTAGAGCTGGAAGGGACATGAGAAGTGATCTAGTTCAATGCTCTCATTTGATAGAGGAAGAAATTGAGACCCAGTAGGTAGTGGGGCCAGGACTTGAACTGAAGTTGTGACCCCAAGCTTGGCTCTCCTTTGCTGTAAAATCCTTTATGGATTCACTGTGAGGAACCAAGCTTATTACATCATTTTAGTTCTAGTTTTGCCCCTTTAATATGATTGGTTTGGACATGCTGCCTCAAAGTCGTCTTCTAAAATTTTTTTTTGATCAATAAAAATCTGCTTTTCTGCCCTTCCCCCAAGCCTCACCTCATCACCCAACCCAGGAACTAAAGGAAAAAAAAAAGCACCCAAACCTAGTTACAAATGTATATAGCCAATCAAAACCAATTTCCACATTGGTTATGTTAAAAAAAAAAGGGGGTCTCATTCTGCACTGTGACTACTTTGCCTCTTTATAAGGAAGCAGGGGTAGCCTGTTTCATCACTAGTCCTCTGGAATCACGGTTGGCCATTATACTAACGAAAATTCTCAATTCTTTCAAAGTTGTTTGCCTTTACCATATTATTCTCCTGATTATTTCATTTGGCATGAAACATACAAGTCTTCCCAGGTTTCTCTGAAACCTTTATCATTTCTTACAAAACAACAGTATTTCAACATATTTACATATAAATACTTGTTCAACCATTCCCCAATTTATGAACATCCCCTCAGATTCCCATTCTTTGCCAAAGCTCAAAAGAGCTATAAATATTTTTGTATGTCCTTAGAGTTTGTTTTGCTTAGGACTAATCTTTCCCTTAATCTACCCTCCCTTTAATTCTTCTCTCTTCCTTTTCCTCTCTTCCTTCTTAGTTCCTTGTTAAGTGAAACGTACTTCAATACCCAACTATATTCTCCCTTCCTTTAACTACTTCAGATGTGTGAGACTGAAGCACCAGCTGCTCCCTCCACCCTATCCTTGTTTGTAGAGATGGCTATTTGTGTGCCCTTAATTATGAGATAATTTTCCCCAAACTCCCTTTCTCTTATTCTCCCTTTCCCCCCCAGTGTATTGTTCTTCCCTTCTCTTTCCATTCTCCTCTTAATATCAAGATATAACAGAACCAATACTAGGACTTGACTAATTAGTCTTCCTCTATGGCCTCTCGGGAGACTGTATCGGTATGTAAGCAATTTATATTTTCATAATCAATTATTGTTATTATTCATGTTTATCTTTTTTACATTTCTCTTAACTCTTGTGTTTGAATTTCAAAGTTTCTAGATGCAATGCTGGTCTTTTCAAGAAGAATGCCTGAAATCTTCATCTCATTAAAGTCTTTAATCATTAAAGATCTCCCCCTCCCCCCACCCCATAACATTGTACTCAGTTTTGCTTGGTAAGTTCTTTTTGGCTGTAAGACCATATCCTTTGCTTTCTGTAGTTATCACCTGCCAAGTTCTCCATTCCTTTTTAGTTCTGACTACTAAATCATGTGTGATCTCCTAACTGGCTCCTCAGTACTTGAATTTACCATCTGGCTCCTTATATTTTTCTTTGACCTAGAAGCTCTAAATCAGGGGTGGGGAAAGGCCACAGGTTCCTCACACCTGCTCTAGATTTTGGCTATAATGTCACTGAGAATTTTCACTTAGGAGTTTCTTTCAAGTGGTGACTGGTGGATTCATCCACTTTCCCATCTGGTTTTAAAAGATTTAGGCAGTTTTAAAATTTCATGAATTATCAATCATTCAATCAATAACCATTTATTAAGCACCTACTATGTGCCAGGCACTGTGCTAAGTGCTAGGAATACAAAAAGAAACAAAAGACAGTCCTTGTCTTCAAGGAGCTTATCACCTAATAGGGAAGACAACATGTAAACTATACAAAATATATACAAAATATATCCACAAAATATATACAAAGCAAGTTATATACAGGATAAATAGGAAATATTTAACAGAGGGAGGGTACTCGAATTAAGGGGTTGGTAAAGGCTTCCTATAGAAGGAGAAAGCCAAGGGGGTCAGTAGTTAGAGTGGAGGAATGAGAGTTTTTCGAGGAATGGGGGACAGTCAGAGAAAATACCTGGAGCCCTAGATGGAGTGTGTCACTGGTAAAGTTCCCATCTTTGGACTCATGGAACAGCCAAGGAGGTCAGAGTCACTGGATCAAAGAATATATGTCAGGGAGTAAGGTATAAGAAGACTGGATAGGTACAAGGGGGCCAGGTTATGAAGGGCTTTGAAGGCCAAACAAGGCATTTTGTATTTGCTCCTGAAGGTAAAAGAAAGCTGCTGGAATTTACTGAGAAGGGATGACATACTGGACCTGCACTTCAGGAAAATCCCTGTAGTGGCTAATAAGAGGATGGGCTGGAGAGGGAGGAGACTTGAAATATGATGCCTAGGTTATAATTTTGTCACAACTTTCAGGCAGTACAATTATTTGTGAAATTTTTTTCTCTTGAATCTGTTTTTCAGGTCAGCTGTTCTGAGATACCTTATGTTTATTTTTTCTTTCTCCCCCCTCACCTTTTGGCTTTGTCTTAACATTTCTTGTTGTCTCACGGAGTAACTGACTTCTATTTGGTCCATTGCAATTTTCAGAGATTTTGTTGCTTGGGCAAGATTTTGTACCTCTTCTGCCACAGTACTAATTCTCTTTCCAATTCTTTCTTCTAGAGCTTCCATTTCTTTTCCAAATTTTTCTCAAGTGCTCTCATTTCATTAATAAGAACATTGTTTAATTCTTTTGTTAACTCTTTCTTTCTTCCAGGAATTCTAGTTCAATTTGCATCCAAGATGTGTTTTGCTTTACTTGTAGATGTTTTGGAATCATTCTCTTCTGTGTTGGTGTCCTGCCCATCCTTTACCCAATTCCTGATTTTGGGCTTGTTGTTAGTGGTTCAGCCACAATTCTGGAGGGGAATGTTGAGTTGGTCCTGTTGCTGCTTTCTTTCACTGCTGTTATTCCAGTATCTCAAGGACCAGCTGGGAACATGCAAGCTTTCAGCACTCCCAAAGGGGTCCAAGCCAAGGGAAAGTCTGATTGCTGTCTCCCTAGTCTGAGCTCTGCAAGTTCCTGACCTGAGTTTTGGTCAGAGCAACAACACACTGTTACTGGACTCAGCCTCTATTGGCCAGGCAGGAAGTTCTACTGGTTCAGAGTGAAGGGTACCCTTTGGTCTAGAGTTCTTTCTGTGGTTATTCCACTGCGGAATGGGCTAGATGCTGGAACTGAGATTCCACTCCTGGCCTTCTGGGCCAAACCACTGTTGATTGCTTATTGACGTCTCCCCTTCTCCAGACTGCCCAGAGCTTTCCTATCCAGAAGGTTATCCATGTACGCAGATCCCTCTTGAATGCGTAGCCCAGAACTGAGCAGTGAGTGACAAAGCTCCCAGTTGGCACCTGTCCCCACTGCAGGGCCCTAGTGTGGATCTTGGACCTCCTCTCTTGACTATGTGCACAACTTCTCCCTAAATGCTGAAGTGCCCCACAAATGGACATATTTCTGCCCACATGTGGAGTGGGCAACCTCAGTCCCTGGTGTCAATGTTAGCAAGCCTCTCTATCTTCCTATGCCAACCTAGATCTGACTAAGGACTCACTGTGACTTATTCTGGATTTCCCCATCAGGATTCAGTTTGATACTGTTGCATTTTCTACATCTTTATGGAAGAGTTTAGTGGATGGGAGTTTTGCCACACTGCTTCTTGCTACTCTACTATCTTTCCAGAAAGTCTTATTATTTAATATAAACTTCCTATTTCAGATGAATACAAGTGTCAATAATGGGCATAAATGTACAGGAAGCAATGCCAATGTGAACTTTATGTGAGAAACATTTAAATATTCAATATTATGTTTCTGCTAGAAACAGATTAATATAGACTAGAATAAGAGTAAGCAGCCATATTCAACAAAAATATAAGGTAGGTCACAAGGGAATATATGACATAATACCATAAACAAAGAGGAAATGTTTTAAGTTCAAAGGAGGAAAACAGATATGTCCTGGAGTGGATAACAAAAAGAAATAACAGAACTAACTAAAGGATGGCATCGTTAAAAGAGTGAGAAGGTTTTGTGAGCAAACCCATCCGACTACAGAGGAAGGTTTGTGTAAGGGAGCAGTAATAGATATCACGTTAGAAAGCTCTGGCAGGATCAAGTCCGTAGGGTTCTGAAAGGCTCTAAAAGGTAGGCTGAATTTAGATTTCAGAATGTAAGCAATGGGGATCCACTGAAAGCTTTTGAGTGAGAAGGAATTATAATAATGAAAGCTGAGATTCTGACATATTAATCTTCCCAAAGGGGAGTAAAAGATCTGGGGGAAAGAAGTATTCACTTCCAAAATTTCCACCATCTACTCCCAACTTTAAAGTATCTCTTTCTAAGCAGTATTTCCTTAAACATATACAAAAACTATAGCCTCCAAAAGAGAAGAACAAATTGCCTGCTTTGACCTAAATTCTAAAAAAACTATTAATGCACTGGAGATTATATTTTTCAAAACACTAGACAAATACAGACAATTCTTTTGCTGGGCTCTGTGCTACAGTTAAAATTTAATCAATTTATCTATTATAATTTAAGAGTCACAATGCTCCCACTTGTGCTTGTTAATTTACATATAATCCTATCAACTATCCTTTTGCTATCAATAAAATGTGGACCCAATAATATTAAAATACTTATAATAAGTGGCCATAAATGTTTGTTAACTAATTATTCCTATGCACCTCAATATTCTTTGGTACCCTCTACCTTCTCCAGCCCTTCTCTGTTTATAACCTCCATACATGATAGCCCACTAGTACTTCAAACATCCGTAACACAAAACTTGCCTCATGTCACTTATCACCTAGAGATTATAAATGCCATGATTTCTTCCACCAAAACAAATCAATCCTTATTCTCTCCTCCCAAAGATGTTGACAAGCTAATTTGAAAAACTAATACTCCCTGGTCATAAGGGATTGCTAGAGTGTAGTTCCCATGAAACACATGCATTTTAATTGTCTTTCTTTAGACAATGTTCCATCTTTGTTGTCAAAATCTCAGCGTCTCCAGTGGTGAGAATTTCAGGTCATGAAGACTACAAATGACTGCTGCAACTCATTCCCCCTACAAGTACAACCTGCACTGCCTTTAAACTGCCTTAAGTATACTTACATGGATATGGAACTTTAAACCAAGGTGCCACAAAAAGCACGCCTTGTCTAGCATCTGTACGAGCATAGAACCCATACTTTGTGCTGTCAGGTGGAAAGACATCTGTCACAGTGAATATGAAGCACAGTAACCAGGATACCAAGATAGCCAGGATTATCTGAAATTGGAAAGGGAGAAGACTATTCCAGGCTAAGTATATTAGTGGTTATTGGTGAAACATAGTTTTTACATGCTCTCTCTTTCCCTCTCCCTTCCTCCTTGCCCAACATGGTCCCTTGCCATCAATAACTTTAATGCAGAAAAAACTTACAATGCTTTTAATGGACTTTCTTTTAATCAAATTGCATTTCAAATGCTTCACACGCCTAACTTCAGTTTTGTTTAAATGACAAATACCACCTAGTAATGAACATCTATAAGAATGACTCAATTTATGTTTGTAAAAAAGACTGGCATAGAGCTATCCTCACCAAGTAACCCCTCGGGAAATGGGAGAAGTCTAAGAATATATTTTCACTGTCACTTTATCTTGGGCACTACAAAAACATGCTTCTCAAAGTTTGGTTTATCATCTCTGTGGACAATGATCATGTGTGACTTACTTTTCCATAACACAGAAATTTAAAAATCAAAATGCCCTTCACAGGTTCTCAAAAGATATGCATTGACAGTAATTTTTAAAGTAAAACAGAAACTGATTACTTACAGGGAACATTTTGAAAAGCTGCAATTTGTAGGCAGTCCATCCTTTTTTGGATTTGTAAATTGGGAGAGGAAATTTTACATTTCTGGCATATTGAGAAAATAACAATACTAGAAAAATAGTTCTGGGGGAGAAAGAAAAATTAGTTAGATTCACACTTCCATTATCCTTTAAGGTTTGACAAAGCCACTAGAAATCAAATTTTGTACTTTCTTCAGGCTAGAAAACTACTGCACAGTTCTCATTTAATTGGTATTTGAGAGATTATGACATCTTTCTGAAATCATCTCTTTAGGCAGATCTTAGAACTCTTATTTAATGTCACTTGACACTGGAATAAAATATTACAGCAGAAGAACTACCAAGAGACCATTGACTTGCATAAATGGAGAAAATAGCACTGGTTGACTTTTGTGAATAAAAATATCAAAACCATAGGAATCTACATGATGGAATTTAGGTAATATAACATAAGGTATGCTTTAGAAATTGCTTCTATTTTGAGACTGATGTCATATGAACTACATAATTAAAAAATGAGGAAAGATAATCTAATCTGAAGAAGACAAAGAGTGTGCAGAAATTGTCTAGAAAAAGATTCTGAAACAAAATGAAGCAAATCCAAACCCTCCACCAAACTGAATGTTTTACTGTATGATGGGACATGAAACACAATCTTGTTAAGCTATTATCTAGTTAAGAGTTCCCAGAACCTAGCTTGGCTCTGTAATTTCAGAACCTAATTCTCTATTATTCTAGTCCTGCCCTGGCCTTATCCCCACTCCTCCCACTACTCAACATACACCTCCCCTTACCCCAAGCCAAACAGTTATCATTCACAAAACAATATCCACTGGTCCATTTCCCAACAGTCCTGGGCTCTGCCCACCTGAGCCCAGCTCATTCATCTGTTCTAAAATTCCAGGTTCACTCTCAATCAGAAAATCTGACTGTGAATGAGTTTTTGGTACTGCTAGATTTTATAAGAAATACTTTTACAATTGTGTCCTTGACAAAAATTGCGTCCCAGCAAAAAGAGTAACTCAATATAACACTGTTCATCCTCAACATTCCTACGACTTTCTACACAAAGTCACAAAACTCAGTGGTAGAACCTGGACTTAAACTCAGATCTCCTGCCTCTCAATTAATACTCTAGCTTTATAGTTCACAATCCTAATGTTCCCACTGGAATTAATTTTTACAATTTGTACAACTGCATGACCAAGACATTACTATCAAGACTTTTGAGAAGAACCTTCCAGTGGTTTTCTACTGATTCCCAAATAAAGGTCAAGTCCCTCAGCTTACACTACCTCCAGAATATGGCACCTCTCAGTCTTTCCAGTTTTTCCTTATATTATTTATTGCCTTCTATAAGCTTTATACTCTAGCTGAACTGGAGGAACCTGCTGTCCTTGCACAGGACCTGTGCTAATCTACCTCCATGCCTTCTGCTTGGGTTGTTTCTTTTCACCTGGATTGACTTCTATTACCTCTCTGTTTAAACCCTACTCATGCTTCAAGGTCTAGTTCAAATAGCACTTCTTCCATGAAGGTGCTGATCTTCTGATCTTTGACACTCTTATAATACTGATCTTTCCTGTTTTATGCTTCATGTAAAGCATCTGGATTATAGCTTTCCTATACACTGATCCTGTGTCCTTTTGTTTCAAAGTTATTTATGTGTTGTACTAGTCAGCAGACTGTAAGCTCCGAGGGCAGAAGCCCATGTGTCATTGGTATTTTATTTCCGCCACTGCCTAGTACAGGCTCTGTGAAAAGCAGACTTTAGTTAAAGCACGAAAAGTGAAAAGATAAAGGAAGAGAAGTAGTTCTTGACTGAGGAACATTTAACTTCTAACTAATCTGTACATAAGAAAGGCCCCTGAAGCCCCTATTCTCATGAAGTTATTGCCAAAGCACTCAGGCTGAAGCTATTACAGTTCTGTCCTTCAAAGGCTAGCCTGGGGTCCAGTGCTTAAAGATATCAATAACTATTTCTGGAGCTAGCATGTAATATCATTATATTATTACATCATTCTTATGGGAAAACAATCTGAGAGCTACAAATTGGAAAATAAACTTTTGGAACAGAAACAAAGAAGTCATTGATGATTTGAGGACTGCTAGGTGGGTGAGCAAGAATTATTTCCTTTTTGATTTTAGATGGTTACATGTTTAATTCTGACAAAGAGACAACTCAACAAACATCTAAATTTCTAATATGAGCAAGATATAACTTCCTATTCTGATAAGCTATTAAACTGGATGTACCAACAGTCAGTAAGAACATAGATTTAGAGCTAGAATGGACCACAGAAATTATCTAATCCAAACAGTAAAGGAAACTGAGGTCCATAAAATCCTTATCTGAAGGTCATAAAGGTAAGTAGGAGAACCAGGATCTGAAAGCAGGTCCCTGACTTTAAAGCTAGTGTGCTGTCCACTATACAAAACTTCCTGAATAAATTTGTTGTTGGGATCAAATAACTTTCTATTTATTACACAGGACTACGAAAAATTGTTTTCTACAACCAGAAGGAATTTTATTTTCCATATTCACTATTTTTACTTGATTCAGAAGATGGAGGAGTTGTATCATCATAACAATATTCACATTTGAAAAAACAAACAAGTGAACTTACAGCATAGCTATGCCCCAATGTTTCCCTGCTCTTTCTCCTGCTGCTTGGAAACCAGAGAGACCAATCAGGGCCACTGTTGGTGTAATAGTCAAAGGTCCAATATACTTTAGCAGAGCACCTGGCAGGCCAAGGAAGCCAATTACAACTTCTATCAATGAAGACATGATAATGGCACCTTGGATCTGAACCAAGAGAAAAGATATAATTAACTATCCTTATTCCCTCTCCCCTTTTAAATACTTTGCATAACTAACCAACACTGATGATATATGCCATATTTCATACCTCTAGTTTCCCACTTCCCTACTATGAAAAAGGGTGTATGCCACATGCTCTGTAAGGTGTATAAAGTGCTTTCCTCACTACCAGCCTATAAAATAGGCAATCTAAGTTTTATAATCTCCATTTTGCAGATACAGAGAGATGAAATGACTTCCCTATGATCGCAAAGCTATCAAATTGTAGGGCTGGGATTTGAACCCAGGTCTTCTGACTTCAAAATCTAGCACTCTGTATGCGTTGTATGAGGCTAGAAACTCTATAACTGCCAAACTTAACAGAATTCTGGAAGGTTCCTAAGAATGACATTCACCCTAGTCAGATGTATTTGGGGACACAGCTGGGTGTATTGGAGTAGGGCAGGGTGTGTGTTCACGGGAAATCTAGAGGAAATATACAAAATTATTAAGGAAGGAGCTTTTGACACAAAAGAATTTCTACGCAGACTATGCAAACTGCTTTTCTCAGTGTAGTCATCGGCTTTTTGTATGACAGTATGTAAGCATCAACGGCATTACTGGTGCTATAGTCTAACCATGAATAATCACTCGCATCAGTTGATTCTGAAAACTATTTGGAAAATTTTAACAGGGCAGAGGGGCTACGATTTGCAAAGCACAGATCCTCATTCTGCAGTAAAACCTTTTGGAACAAAACCAGATAGCTCTATTTCACTACTTAACTATAATGATGCTGGTGTGAACTGGGACTAAAGCTCAATTCACAGAGCTTGATTTCACACAGCTTTAAATACACTTTTTATATGATATCACTATTTAAATTAAATGTAATATCTAAAAGAATTTTAGCAAGTAAAATGGCTAACAAATTTCTCAAAAATAACTGTCTGATGTTTATAGAATAACTGTTATCTGTATAACAGTTGTTATAGCATAACAGATGTTATAGAATACTGTTATCAAACTTGCTGCAATATAACAGAAGTTTAAGATTGACAATACAAATGAAAAAGAGAAAATAATATGTATTTTTTACCTCTCGTATTCTTGGATACCAGATATGCTCAGTATGCAATAATGTTGTTTCATTGGTAACTGAAAGATCTTGAAAACAAACAAAAAAGCATTTTATCTCTTAATATTTGGAGAAATGCTGATTTAACAAGATTCAATTAATTTTAGTTTTGAAAGTCACCTCTGCTTTACATATAAATCTAAACCCACTATTACTGACATCACAATAGTATGGCTTATCATGAGAAACGAATTCATAGCATTAATAGCAGATTAGTTAACTTGTAGGCAAAATTCTAATTTTCAGTAAAAGTAATGAAATTATGGTATAATTCACTTTTCTGTCTTATGTAAAAATAAACCTTTACAAGTAGCAAATTTAATTAAATTATACTATGGTAAACCATTACCTTACTGAAATCTTAAGGAATTTGGCAGAGAAAATCAAATGAATGATCTCATAGTGGCTTCATGATATCAATTCCAGAAGCCACCAAGGAAATCAAGTGGAGAAAGTTCAGCTCCAAGAACCTAAAAAGCTAGTCTAAGACTACATGTGTGAACTAGACAAATATCTGGCTTTGATATTTTCATAATTTCCTTACCTTCTTCTTAAGCTGATCAAAATATTTAAAGTTACTATAGTTCTGAAGAAAATAAACATCATTTGTAGGAAGTTTACATCTACATATTTCAGAAGGTGTTATTCTGATGCATCAAAGTGACAAGAGCACTACATACTCATAATTCCTTTGAAATAAAACATCAGCAAAAAAGTGTCTCACGTGCTTCTCTCTATTACACACACACACACACACACACACACACACACACACACACACACACACACATGCACGCACATTCTGATCTAACTGTACCTTTTCCTATATCTGCTTATACAGAAAACCTGAGTCATAGGTAAATTATACTCTTAAGAGAATAAAGATGGAAATGACTAAGGTAAAGAAAAAAGTGGTGATAAAATTAATAAAGTATTTTATTTGAATTTAAATAAGTATTAACAGTAAATATTTTGTATATTGTAATTCTATGTAATTTTTTTTAAAAGTTCAAACATAAATTTTCCCCTTTCAAAGCAGAGATCTCATTTTATGGGTACATTCAACAGAGTATTTATTCATTTCATGAAAAAATACATTTCTAGGCCCTGAGACTTAGCAGCAAGAAGAGAAAGGAAAAAAATTATGATAAGAATAAAAGGGCTGCAAGTCAGTAACGCATTTTTATTACTTAGTTCGCAGGGTAAAAGTTATATATTTTGAAAAAACATTAAGTCACCTGTGGTATTACATTTCCATTTATCCAGAGACAAGATAGCTCGAGCTGGGGCCAAAAATGCAAAAGCACTGGCCTGAAATAGAGGTAACCTGAAAGAAACAAAAACAAAACCATAATCATAATACTAAAAGCTTAAACAAATAATGGCATGATTCAAAATTTATTTTCTAAAACTCCAAACTAAGCATATATTACTTGGGACAGAACACATGAAATTAGAGGCACTCACAGAGCTAAGAATACCCAACATGCAAAGGTGTACTACCTGAATGAATGGTTAGTGGCCGGGGCCAACCCAAGCAAATCACACTGTACTGTCCCTGTCTGACAGTACAGGTCAGATGTTTGACCCAGTGTCTCTTCCTGATCACCTTCTTTCTTTCTCCTTCAGGAAGACTGTGCTATCAACTGCTTCCCTCATTTCTGATAAGGCTTAGCGCCAGAAAGAATCAGAGAGATCTCACACTCTAAGATCCTCTTAAAATCACAGAATTTAAGAGGTGGAAGAACTCCCTGTAGCTACCAAGTTGAATTCATACCTGAAAAAGAATCTTTACTATAATAAGACCAAGTAAGTGGTCAGGAGAGGGAATTTACTACCTAAGGCAGGCTATTCCACTTTTGGACAACTAATTGTTAGAAAAACAGCCAATGTCTTGAGTTTCCTTGTAATGCTAAAACCTGCAATACTACATATAACTCCAATAAAATGTATACATAATATTTGAAAACAAATTTGGCAAAATAGAACAGATAACAATTAGGAATTAATCCAGTATTTGATAAATCCAAGAACACAAAGCACTTAGAAAATGATTCCCTATTTAATATAAGAAGACTGGCAGAAGTTAGATTTGGACTAATACCTTACGTTATAAGCCACCATAAACTAAAAATAGCTGTATTATCTGAATTATTATACCATTAACAAATAGAAGATAACCAGATCAGATTGCTAAATCTTAGTTAGAGGTTAGTGAAAATAAAGATGTAATTTTTTTTCCTGTCCAAGTTCATAAGATAAAACCAATCCAGAAACCAAGGAGTCTGAACTAATCAAACCACCTCATTTTAAAGATAATAAAACTGAGACACAGAGAGGTTGAGTGACTTGGTTACAGTGACAACAAATATTAATTATCAGAGGCAGGATGTGAACCCAGGTTCTCTTACTTTAAAACCAATGTTCTTTCCACTATGGGAATGATAAATAAAAAAATGAACCCTATGAAGTGATCTCATTATTCAAATTCATACTGCATATTTCTGTTGAGATGTAACCAATGACCACATTTTACAAAATTATAACTTGAATAATGAGAATTCAAATAGTAATGAATCCTTTGAAGTGGGATTCATTCACACTAAATGAGATCTGTCCGTAGATGATTAAAAATAAGGGCAAAGAACAGACACCAAGATGCTTTAGGAAAATCTGAAGGAAAGAAATCGCTTAGCTGGCAAAACTTCATAGACAAAGGGGCACCTGATCTGAGCCCTGGAGGAAGAAGTGGATTCCAAAAGATGGTTATGAGAGTACAGAGAACACTTAATTCTGGGTGGATGTACTGGGATAAGGGGCACAGGATGAGATCAAGGTATAGCTAGAAGTCCAAGATGAATAAAGCGTGTAAAGGTATAAGCCTGGAAAGGCAGGACAGTCAGAAGGGACAAAATCTGAAATGCTAGGCACAGAGGTTTTGGGGCAGCGAGTGTCATGATATAACGCAATTTTCTCCTTTATCTCAACTACACAATTTCTCTTAATCACTAAACTAACCCATTTACCACTTCGGTATACATCCCCTTTGATACAATTACTGAGTGGCAGGAGCAGAATACACAGGTCTATCAGAGCCTGAGCTTTTCCTCCCTCATTTTTTAGGCCTTTGTCATCAATGGAACTCTGCTAAATGCTACACTAGGGTGAGGCTTGAATCAAGGTCTAGATATGACTTTCCTCGAAAAACTAACACTCAAAGTATGGTCTCTATAACACTACAATTTTATCATAAAAAACTCAAGGAATCAGAACCCACATGCGTGCACACATAAAAACACACACACACGCACACCTGATACCATCCATACATCCCTCAGTCTCTGTATAAAGACATGAAACAAGATTCACCTCCAAAAGTTCAGAAGCGTAGCTGCTTTCAAAGGTAGTGGCAGAACTAGCACATCACTGAACTGCCTTAGCCAGCTGAGGCTCTACTTAAGGTCACAGATCATAGAAGTATGATAGTGCTCTAGGTCCTACATACAAATGCATATTCATAACATCTCTGGCTACTCCCTTCCCAGGGTCTAAACCATCTAACCATGCTGCTTTGCCACCTGCTTAGGTCAATTCCAAATCATATTTGGCAAACTGATGTTTCATGACAGTTCCATTGCATTTGATCATAAGCAGTGCCATAGTACATATTTCATAAAATTATACATACAAACGTTATCATAGTCCTACGTTCCAATGACTATTTTTTAATTGGAGCAGTTTAACATCCCATATCTTACCTGCATCCAAAAGTTGTCTGTAACAAAGTTGTGATTCCCACACAGAAGAATATGGTCCCAATAAGCTGACTTGTAGCCCACTGGTCATATCCAACACACATAGCGTCAGCTAGCAAGAAGGGCACTGCTATGGTACCACTGAAACAGGTCAGATAGTGCTATGGACAACAGAAAGACATAAAGATTGTTTTAAAAAGATATACATATACCTCTCTCTCTCTCCCTCTCACACACACACACACACACACACACAGAGGCTTAACTCCCTGCCCCACTTCTAATTTAAAAATAACCTTGGGCTGATTCCTTTCAAAGTTATGATTTTTGATTCTACTATTAGAGAATGTTTAAACTACCAATTTTCTTGTATTTTTGTAAAACAAATGACATCTAAGCAACCATCCAGTAACATTTCCCCAAAAAGCAGGTGGAGGGAAAGGGAAAGGAAAATTTAAAAAATACATTCTTATAAAAGACTGTCATGAAATTAACATTAACTGTTTATGGAACAACAGGCAAGTTATTCTTTGCATCTCGGTAATCCCTTCTGGTTCAGCAGGTTTGGAGGAATGAAAGAACATATACAGAACTGGAGATGATGATTTGGGACCGGGGGAGGGGGGGCGGGAGGCGGAGATTGAGAGAGAGAGATGAAAAGACACTCTGTCATTTTATCTTTTCTATGTAATCTAAGGACCTCAGGGCCTTGTCATCCAGCTTCCTGCAATACCCTTAAGAACTTCCAGATCTTTCCACCTGCCCTGCAGCTGGACTTTTTTATATCTTAGCTTCCTCAATTAAAGTGTAAACTCCTTGAGAGGAGGGACTATTTCAATTTTTCTATTTTTATCCAAAGCACTTAGCACTGTTTTTCTTTTAATGAATTCATTCATGGGAGTTAGCTTATTGGAAGACAGCCTTCAAAGTATTATTTTACTTTACTAAAACAAATGCTTTTTTATAACCAATACACATAGTATATTTTCTACATCCTTCTATCAATTCCAATATAGCAAAATATGGTCCAGTGTTGCATACTGCTCGCAAAAGCCTGCTTGTTCCTTACTAATATAACCTCATCAGAGATTTACTAGCCTTAACTATAAATTACACAAATACTTTGCACAGATGGGAAAGTAGGCACATATCTCAGTAGGTCCTGACATTCTCTTGGTTCCCTTTTCCCTAGCATTATTTGAGGTATATGAGATTTTCCCCACACGCTCTACGCTATCTTCCCAGCTTTCACACACCATGTGTATCACTTCCTCAAGTTCCTCACAACTGTCACCACCGGAATGTATCACCAACATATACACTTGGTCCTTCACCAATCATTGGTTCTTCGGAGACTTTTCTACTTCCCTTCTAAGCACACTGAGGACAGTGGCTCTACCACCCTTGACAACGAAAAATTTGTTATAACAAATCTCTGTAGATCTTTTCCATTTTTATTGGTACTGGACACCACAAGCACCAAATTAAATCTATTTTAGTCAACAGAAAACTCTTTATTAATGTAGGGAGCTATCCCTAAATCAGTTATTTGTGTACAGTCAGATCATAGACTTTGCTTCAGCACAGAGATTAGAATTTGTAAAAAGTTAAAAGAGTATTACTATCTCTGCAAAAAAAAAAGGAATCTGCCTACTTCTAAGAAAATATGCAATTCTTAAAATTCTGAGGTTTTCTGTGATGATGAGTAGAAGAAAGAAAGAGCAATAATTTTAGAATGGAATATTTGGGAAAAGGGAAGGTAGAAAAACAAGTTTTGCTCATTTCCACTATCAATTCCTTACCCCATGTCATCTAAACACCCTGCTCCAACACCATTTTTCCTTCTCAGAAGCAGCAGGGTTGTGAGGTTAATATGAATGAATTTGTAACAAGGCCAACAAAAGAGGCCTCATAGGAGAAGTTGGAACATCACCTTTCTTTGCTTCTTCACTGTCTTTTCTACACTCTTCTCGGCTATCTTTCTTTTCCTTCCCTTTTTATTATTTGCCTTGAATCCCTATACCTTCTTTACATTCTCTTCCTTTCTTCCTCCAGCTTTTTCCATCCTTCTACCATAAACGTAAAAAATTTGCAATTTTATAAAAGACTTTTGCATATCTACATTATTTAAGCAAAAATTCAGAATACATACACTAATAAATAAATGAAAGCAGAATTTTATGACAATATAAAAGTAAACATTTAAGAAGTGAACAGTGGTACTAATTTCTAATCATATTATAAGAATCTTACCTGTAGCCCTAAGAATATACAGAGATACCAAGGAGGTACATCTTCTATTGTATAAATCATATCTGTTCTCTGGGGATCTAAACTTCCAGTGCTGTCCAATGTCTCTGCAAGAGAACTCTGTAGAATGAAAGAAGTAACTAATTAGCATTTTGGGAAAAAAAAACCCTTTATTTTGGGTTAAAGTAGCAAAAGTTGAAAAGTCACCCATTTGACTACCCAAAAAAGCAGCAATAAAAATAAAACCTACAACTTTTTTTGTTTTTTAATTTTTTATTTCTTTTTATTTAATATATTTAGTTTTCAGCATTGATTTTCACAAGAGTTTGAATTACAAATTTTCTCCCCATTTCTACCCTCCCCCACCACTCCAAGATGGCATATATTCTGGTTGCCCTGTTGCCCAGTCAGCCCTCCCTTCTGTCACCACACTCCCCTCCCATCCCCTTTTCCCTTCCTTTCTTGTAGGGCAAGATAAATTTCTACGCCCCATTGCCTGTGTATCTTATTTTCTAGTTGCATGCAAAAACTTTTTTTGTTTTTGAACATCTGTTTTTAAAACTTTGAGTTCCAAATTCTCTCCCCTCTTCCCTTCCCACCCACCCTCCCTAAGAAGTCAAGCAATTCAACATAGGCCACATGTGTATCATTATATATAACCCTTTCACAATACTCATGTTGTGAAAGACTAACTGTATTTTGCCTCTTCCTAACCTATCCCCCTTTATTGAATTTTCTCCCTTGACCCTGTCCCCCTTCTAAAGTGTTTGTTTTTGATTACCTCCACCCCCATCTGCCCTCCCTTCTATCATCCCCCCATTTTTTATCTTCTTCCTCCTTTTTTCCTGTGGGGTAAGATACCCAATTGAGTATGTATGGTATTCCCTCCTCAGGTCAAATTTGATGAGAGCAAGATTCACTCATTCCCCCTCACGTGCCTTCTCTTCTCTTCCTACAGAACTGCTTTTTCTTGCCACTTTTATGTGAGATAATTTACCCCATTCTATCTCCCCCTATCTCCCTCTCTCAATATATTCCTCTCTCATCCCTTAATTTGATTTCATTTCTTTTAGATATCTTCCCTTCATCTTCAACTCACCCTGTGCCCGCCCTCCCTCTCTCTCTCTCTCTCTCTGTATGTATATATGTGTATGTATATATATGTATGTGTATATATATACATACATACACATATACATATATATACATAAACATATATATGTGCATATTCCCTTCAGCTACCCTAATAACTGAGGTCCCATGAATCATACACATCATCTTTCCATGTAGGAATGTCAACAAAACAGTTCAACTTTAGCAAGTCCTTTGCAATTTCTTTTTCTTGATTACCTTTTCATGCTTCTCTTGATTCTTGTGTTTGAAAGTCAAATTTTCTATTCATCTCTGGTCTTTTCACTGAAAAAGCTTGAAAGTCCTCTAGTGTATTGAAAGTCCGTATTTTGCCTTGGAGCATGATACTCAGTTTTGCTGGGTAGGTGATTCTTGGTTTTAATCCTAGCTCCATTGACCTCCGGAATATCGTATTCCAAGCCCTTCGATCTCTTAATGTAGAAGCTGCCAGATCTTCGGTTATTCTGATTGTGTTTCCACAATACTCAAATTGTTTCTTTCTGGCTGCTTGCAGTATTTTCTCCTTGATCTGGGAGCTCTGGAATTTGGCTACAATATTCCTAGGAGATTTCTTTTTGGGATCTATTTGAGGAGGCAATCTGTGGATTCTTTCAATTTCTATTTTGCCCTGTGGCTCTAGAATATCAGGGCAGTTCTCCTTGATAATTTCTTGAAAGATGATATCTAGGCTCTTTTTTTGATCATGGCTTTCAGGTAGTCCAATAATTTTTAAATTATCTCTCCTGGATCTATTTTCCAGGTCGGTGGTTTTTCCAATGAGATATTTCACATCGTCTTCCATTTTTTCATTCCTTTGGTTCTGTTTTAGAATATCTTGATTTCTCATCAAGTCACTAGCTTCCACTTGCTCCAATCTAATTTTTAAGGTGGTATTTTCTTCAGTGGTCTTTTGGATCTCCTTTTCCATTTGGGTAATTCTGCCTTTCAAGGCATTCTTCTCCTCATTGACTTTTTGGAGCTCTTTTGCCATTTGAATTAGTCTTATTTTTTAAGGTGTTGTTTTTTTTCAGTATATTTTTCAATATTTTTTTGGGTCTCCTTTAGCAAGTCATTAACTTGTTTTTCATGGTTTTCTCGTATCATTCTCATTTCTCTTCCCAATTTTTCCTCTACTTCTCTAACTTTTTTTTCCAAATCCTTTTTGAGCTCTTCCATGGCCTGAGACCAGTTAGTGTTTTTCTTGGAGGCTTTTGTTGTAGGCTCTTTGACTTTGTTGACTTCTTCTGGCTGTATGTTTTGGTCTTCTTTGTCACCAAAGAAAGATTCCAAACTCTGAGACTGAATCTGGGTGCATTTTCGCTGCCTGGCCATGTTCCCAGGCAACTAACTTGACCCTTGAGTTTTTCAGCAGGGTATGACTGCTTATAGAATTAAGAGAACTATGTTCCAAGCTTAGGGGGATGCGCCAGCTCTGTCACACCAGCACTCCTCCTTCCCCAAGAACCCCCAACCCGGACTGGACTTAGATCTTCAGCAGGCTCTTCACTCCTGCTCTGATCTGCCACTTAATTCCTCCCACCAGGTGGGCCTGGGGCCGGAAGCAACTGCAGCTGTAGTTCTGTAGCTGCCCCACCTCTCCTGCCTCTGGGGTGGTGACTGAACCGGGAACTCCTTCCACTCCTGCAGCTTTTCCCACTAACCTTCTCTGTTGTCTTTGGTGTTTGTGGGTTGAGAAGTCCGGTAACTGCTGCAGCTCACTGATTCAGGGCGCTAGGGCATGCTCCGCCTGGGCTCCTGGTCTGGTTGGTCTGCGCCACCCACGCTGGGCTCTGCTCCACTCTCAGCTCCATGCAGGATAGACCTCACCCAGAGACCATCCTGGCTGTCCTGGGCTGGAGCCCTGCTTCCTTCTGCTATTTTGTGGGTTCTGCAGTTCTAGAATTGGTTCAGAGCCATTTTTTATAGGTTTTTGGAGGGACTTGGCGGGGAGCTCATGCTAGTCCCTGCTTTCCAGCCGCCATCTTGGCTCCCTCCTCATTTCCAAACCTATGACTTTCAATGTTACTTATCAAATACCAAATCAATCCACAATTACCCCAGGGAAGATCACATATAAGAGCCAACCCTTATGTTACCATCTCACTGGTTCAGGACCACAGTATATTTACCACATCTGGAAAACTTTCTCTGGGAAGTAAACAAATTTAACCCACTTAAAGATGCTGAACCTATGTCCCTAGATTGGGGCCAAAGGCATACAACTTGTAAAAGTAACATAGAAGTTGAACTGTGCAGTAACCATAAAGAAAGTATCAAAAGCAATGAACACTTTAGGATGGTAGAAAGAGCATAAGACTCAAAAGTAACTTAGAAAAACATACTTGTGGATAAAAAAATCCACAAAAATCAGTGTAGTGCATTGTAAAGAGCACTTGGGTTTGAACTCTGATTCAGAAACTAGGTGATTCTTTCCCCATTCATAAAATGATGAAAACAATTACTTTTACTACCTACATTTTTGGGTTATTTGTAGAAAAGAACTTTGTAAACATGATGTGGAAATGGATGACAGCAAATGGACAGCTTAAGTGCTGACTGTACTAATTGTCATGAAACATTAAAGAGAAAGATCACCAGCAAGCTTGGAACATCTATGAAAGATTTGTGTCTGGGCATGGTGGTGCATGCCTGCAATCCCTGTTTACCAGGGAGATTGAGACTGGTGGATAACTTCAGCTTGGGAGTTCTAATCTGACTGGATGCTCACACTAAGTTTGCTATCAACAGGGTGAGCCCCAAAGAGCAAAGGGCTTGGGGGTATGAGGTTACCCATGTAGGACCAAATTGTCCCAGGAAAGAAACAAAGCGTGTCGAAATTTCTACACTAATCAATAGTGGGATTGGGCCAATATTAGCCACTGCACTTACAACCTGGGCAAGATAGAGAGACCCAGTTTAAAAAAAAAGAAAACAATAAAAAAGGAAAGGAAAGATCTGTGGAAGAACACGGACAAGAACCACGCAGGACAGTAAGGAATGGATCATATTACAAACTGCCCAAGTGGGTAGGACATCCACACAGATAAGATTGTGGTTTCATCAATGTATCAAAACAGGAGGATTACTTTGACAGAGATAGACACAGGAGATAATGTTAAACAAAGACGACGACAAGAGTAGAAAAGAATATACTGCAATACGTTCACACGGACATAGCATTTCAAAGTTTGCAGAAAAGCTACCTCATAGCCCAGTGAAGGAATTCGTACAATTACTACGACCTCCATTGTACATGCAATGATGCTCACACGAATAGCAAGTGGAATATCAAGATTCAAACTCCAAACCAGCACCTGATGCAATCACACTGTAGTGTGCTTCTATACTCGACACATAAAAATACGCCTATTTATCCACCTACAAATGGACAAGCAAGGAGACCTAGAGTATGGAGGATAAATGACAAGTTACTACTGTTGTGTTGTGTGTGTATGCACATATATTTTAGTGGAAGCAGTTTCAATATGTTTGTAGAAGTTAATTTTAATGAATCGCTTTTGTTAAGCTAAGTTAATTTCATACTGTGCATTTTATTTTAAAATCAGAGTAAAAATGAAAATCCTTAACAGAAAATTAAATAAAAGCAAGAGCAGCATCAGCACCCTGGTGTACTTCTGCTTTGGAGCTGTTCCTTTAGTAATAATAGTTGACATTTATATATAGCTTTAGGGTTTACAAAATGATTTCTATACACGATCTTTTCTGTCTAACAATAACTGTGCGAGGTTAAGTAACACAGGCATTCCCTCCCTATTTTACATGTGAGGAAAATGAGACACAGAGATTACACATCAATGAGTTTATGAGGCTGTAATAACAATTAAGGTGGGACTAACTTACTGTTTTAAAATAATCAAGTTGGGTGTCTTTGATTGAGTCTTAACTAGGTGCTAAACCCCAGGCCCAAACCCCTATCTACTAGGTGCTAAGCCTATGTGGGCATGAAGCCCTCAGGGTCCTAAGGGGAGTTGCTAAGACCACAGCCAATAGTAGGCACCTAAGTTCTGGTCACTCAGATGACGTTTGATGATGTCTGAAACTGTATAAACAGGAGAACAGAGCTATTTGCTTAGGGCTCTCACTCTTGGCAGTGTGCTGACGTGGAGACTCTTGGTAGCTGTAGTTGAGAATCCCGCCCACCACCACCACCCCACCCCCACCCCCCCACCCCTCTGCTTATAACCCCAAATGTTGGGACTTTGTTAAACCCTGGTAACTATGCATTGAGATTTGAATCAGACAAGGTCTGTCTGTTGATGTTTGTAATTTGTTTGTATTTGCTCTGAAGTTCAGGGTGCTGGCTTTTCCCCCTGAGCTGAGTGAATGATATCTGTATGCTGGATTAAAGTGAGATTGTTAACCCCTTAATGATACTTTCCTTAGTAAGACAGATCAAAAGAACCTGGGCTTGCAGTGTTCTCATTGTTGGGCAGGCTTGTATTAGTTTTCCACCCCCACAACAGCTGCTAGCCGGTTTGTTGCAACAGTGGCAGGATTCAAACTTGGGTATTCCTGACTCAGAAATCTTCTGCTCCTTTTCAATATTAGATTTTTGGATACAGGTGATATTTTTCAACAAGGACATCAGTTAGATCAGACCCCAGTAAGAAGCACCCCCTATAGAGAAATGAGCCCACGAGTTGGTGCTTTTTCTATTCTATTTCTAGTCAGATTTGAAATACATAAAAAAGTAACGTGTGTGAATGTATTTAATCTGAGAAGTTAAAAGAAGAGACAAAGAAAAAACATGAAGAAACAGTAATCATCAACCAAATTCAAGAAGTCTGCTTTGCTACAGAGGAATAAAGGTTTCTTGTACGAGAGAAAAACAATACCTTTTCAGCTATGCCATTTTCTGTGGTATAGATTGCCATTAGCTCAGTATCTTCATTGTCCTGTTCACCACTTGATGTGGCACCTCCATTTATTACCACCTAAAAAGATATATTTCATTAAATTGTTATTTCAATTTAGTATACTTTCTGTAAATAAATCTATCTGAAGCTTTTTAACAAATCCTACTAAGACCAAGAAGCTGAGACAGGTTTTAAAGTTTGTCAAAGATCTTAAAATAACAGCTAATTTATTCTAAAAATGCAATGTGAAAATGTAACAAAACCACCACTGTAATTTCATACAGGGTAAATTTTACTCCAAACACTTTTTTTATATTTAACAGTAAAGTAAATATTCGTATCATTTTAGCCAAAAGTAAATTTTAAAATCCCCTCATGGGTTCTTACAAAAGCATACTTGGCTCTTAACAACTGTTCACCCACAAAACAAAACATTCACAGGATATGGGCTCCCCGCTAAGCGTCTCTGTTCTGTATCAACATTCATTAACCAGAAGAACATTATTGCTTACTACACTAAATTCACTAATTAACTTGACTCCAGTTTTATTGAGATTCTGTTCCAAGTCATACTATGAACAGTACGTGACCTATTAAAAAGGTAAGATATACAAACACAATGAACTCTTCAAAAAATAAAATAAAAACAAAGCCTCCCACCAAACCCACAGGGTAACTCAGATCCAATTTTATAAATCCCATATTGGCATAAGCTAGTCTTCATTTTTTCCAATTAACCTTATGACTCTCACAAAACCCGAAATATGAATTTTAGACATCTAATGCCAAAAAGGAATTGTTGGAACTGACTGACAACTCAGACTGCTCCTTCACTTGTCATACACCCAATGAAATGAATAGTACTAAAATAAATTCCTAACTTGTGAAGAGACTGAATTACAAAAGTTTAATTTTAAGTCAAGTTGTTTGAAAATCAGGAGTTTTCCCACAGAAACAATGTTATAATCAAGTTCCCCAAGTCTATTTAACCCTTAGTCTATTTCGCATCCCTTAGCAGGATCAAACTGCAACACTAGAGAACCTGTTGTTGTTTCTGTGAGATGTTTTAAGTCCACATTGGAGATACCAGGAAGACATCCATACACTGCTCCCAAACATGTCTGTCCTATTCTGTAACCCCCCAAAAAGCCTACCAATGCATACATGCCAGCACCTAGAGTTTCTTCTCCCAATTTTCCACAGATTCAGCTTTTATAGGGACATGAAGTGGGGGAGTTAAGAATTGTAAAGAAAGATGAAGACCATGTTTAGGCAAAGTTGGGTAAGACAGCAAAGATTTCACAAATATGACTAGCAGAGGGGAGAGAGTGGTAAAAATTGTGAAGGCGGAGAAACTTCTGAAAGAAGAGAACCCTTTTGGTGGAGCGGCCCCCAGGGTAGAGTGGAGGTCCAGCTGGCTTCCTAGAGCCCCTTTGGCCTTATCATTTTACTTCCATCTCTTCATCTAAGATCCTATAACGGAAAGGCATGTGTATGTATGTGTGTGTCTGTGTATATGTCTGTGTGTGTGTGTCTGTGTGGTGGGCAGGGAGGTGTTTACCTTATAAAATCCATCTGTTTTATTGATATTTTTCAAACAGCTTTTAAAAAAATAATTCACAGTCTCTGAAAACACATTGGAATTTAATGCTAAAATCAGTTCATTGGGAAAAGGTTTTAAAATTTGCAAGGTTTTGGAGGAAATGCCATTAAAACTTCTGGATAGTACAAATTTTAAAGAGTTAATTTCCAAATATTATTTCAAATAATAACAAAATATCTTACAAAGTTTATCTAAATGTAACCATGTCTGTGGTTTTCCTTTATTTATAGTATTACTTAGATGATAGGAAACTTCCATGGCCATTTCACTTCTTCAATGGGAAATTAACATTAACAAAGTATTACAATTTGGGAAAATAAGATATACTTTCATCTCAGTTGAGACCAGTCATTGTTTTCATTTTGTTTTTTCCTTCACTAAACCAACCAACTAAACAGCTGGCTGCTCCTAACTTCATTATCAGTCAGTCTTTATTAGATACTCAATAAGGTGTACAGATTTTTGGACCATAAAGCTCATATATTAAGTCAGTTTTATTCAGGTTTTTTCCCCTACAAGAATAATACAACAGAATAATTGAGTATCATTAAGAGAGCCTGTTAAAATTTCTAAGAGTTAAAATAAGATTTATGATTTTAAAGCTTTTTAAGTCTCTGGAGTGTCAAGTAACATGTTAGTAATTTTTTAAGGAAAGAAACTCTGGAGATAGCTAGTAATAGAATACAGTTCATAAACCAGCAGGTAATCGACTTAAGTTTTCAGTGTTCCAAGGATGCCAATCTGCGTAAGTTAAAGGAGTTTTCACATTAGGGGTTCTTATACTAATTAAATCACCACTCTAGGCCCCTCCTCTCACCATCCCACCTCTAAATCTGCTCTTAAGTAACAGCTAATAGATAATAATTATTATAATAACAACAACAACAGATAAGAAGAACTAGGATTTATATAGTACTTCAAGGTTAACAAACTGCTTTAAAAATATTATTTCATTTGATCCTCACAACAACCCTGGGAAGTTGGGACTATTATTATCCCAATTTTACAGATAAGGAAAATGAGGCAAAAAGAGTGTTAAGTGATTTGCTCAGGGTCACAGTGCTAGTGTCTGAGGACAAATTTGAACTCAGGACTTCTTGACCCCCATCACTCCATGCAGTGTGCTACAGGTTGACTAAGGTGAATAACGAATCTATAAACAAATGGGAAACATCTAGGACTTGAAAACCTAAGCAAGGCCAGAAGTCCTTAACCTGTACAGTTTTTAAATTGTTAGCACCTACCTGGTTAATGAGTCCACTAATAACGTGGGAGGAAGGACCAGAGAAAGTCTGATGGCAAGGAGAGACTCAAAATGATACTTAAAGGAAGATCAGGATTCTGAAAACTGAGGTAAGGAAGGAATGCGTCTGAGGCTGGGAGTCAGCCTGAACAAGCATATAGGAATGTAATAGGAATTCATAAAAGAACTAGTACATCAGTTTGTCTAGAAATAAGGTCGTGCGAAGAGGAGAATTTTTTTTTTACAAGTCCATAAAGATGATCACATTGATTTCAAAATAAGAAAGAGTACACAGAGATGGCAACAGAGTAAGAATGAAAGTGTAAGTTGGGAACCATGAGGTAGCCAACTCTGCCTCATGGCCCAGTGGGTTACAAAGCATGAAAGGAGAAACCTCCACTGGAGAGGGTGCTCCAAGATTCTTCTGATACAGTCAAAGTTTCATGGGTGTCAGAAGATGAAGAGATACAGAATAAAAATTCAAAAACAAAGCGAAAGAGAAAAGCAGAGTTTTTAATGACACTTCTCTTTCCTAGTCCTCCTACCAGAGTTAGAGAAGCAAGTCTCTTTTCTGGATCTTATTCTTTTCTCTCTCTCCACTCTTTTCTTGGTAATTTCAATAGCTACCATGAATTCAATTATCATTTCTATGCAGATGACTCCCAGGTCTATATTTATAAACCTCTCGTCCTGAGTTCCAGTCTCATATCTCCAATTGGATATCTATAATAAATATCTCAACATGTTCAAAACAGAACTCATTCTCCCCACCACAGCCATCTTCCTCATTTTCATGTACCTCTCTAGGAAAGCATCATCCTTCTAGTTGTTGAAGTTCATAACCTCAGCATCATCTGAGACACCTTTCTCTCTCTCCCTCACATCATCACATCAGTTGCCAAGTCTTATGGAATCTACTTGTATACATACCATCTCTGACATGTCTCTGTAATCTCACAAGCACCACCTTATTTGAGGTTCTCATCACCCCTTGCCTAGACTATAATAGCCTTCCTGCCTTCAACCTCTCAACAATCCAATCCATCCACAACAAAGATGATAAAGTGATACTCCCAAAGCAAATGCCCGATCTCATGGGTCATGTTTCCTTCCTCTAACCTTTCATGGCTCTTTATTACCACTAGAATGGCACACAATCTGACAGTCTGACTCCCATCTATCTTTATAGAATGATCTTTCCTGTGCACTCTCTGACACAACCTAGCAGGCCTACATGCAAGCACCTCCCTTCATAACTCTGCAGAGGCCATCCTCTGCGCCTGGAACAAACATAATGCACTCACTTCCTCACCTCCATCTCTTGGAATCTTTAGCTCCCTTTGAAGCTCAGCTCAAGTACCATATCCTTGAAAATGCCCTCCCTAATAACCCACGTTTGAGTCCTCCTACCCCAGTTATTTTGTGTATATTTTGTACTGACTTAAGTGGGTACATATTGCTCCCCCCAGTAGAAGCTATGCTCCTTGAAGGGAACTGTTTTATGATTGTCTTGGGAGCAGCTAGCATCTAGCACCATTTCTTGAAAATAATGGGTGCTTAATAAATGCTTCCTGAATGAATAAATAACTGGAGGAATGGGGTGAGGTGGGAAAGATGATAGTACAGAGAAAGACCGAAATTTTAAATTGTTTTGATTTTATATCCTATCAATTTGTGTGTGTGTGTGTGTGTATGTGTGTGTGTGTGTATGTGTGTGTATCTGCACTACCCCCAACAAGCCTTCCCCTTGTATCAAAGATTAAAAAAAAATCAGCAAAAAAAATGAATTGACTATGTCTGACAGTATATGCAATGTTCTACCTCTATCTATACAATGAAGAGAAGCAGGTACATTTTCTCAACTCCTCCTTAGTTTTGGTCATTAAAATTACATTAATAATTATACAGTATGTGATTTCATTTGTTCTTTTTTCTACTTTTTTTCGACTGTTGTAGCCATTGTGTATATTGTAAATCTCCCCCAATATTTCTAATTCTTCAAATATTCTTTTGTAAGAAATTTAGGTGACCCATTTCAAATTATGTGATATGGAAATATTCAATAAACATTTTTTAAGCACCCACTCTGTGCCAGGCACAGTGTATATTCAAGTACATACTAAGTTGTTTAAATCTGCTTCATTTTTATGAAACTAACTAAAAGACATCAATTTTCCTTAAACCACACTGTAATTCAAATTCTTCATTGATAGGCTAAACTTAGTTTTAGGTAATACATGAGGCACTGAACGACTATGCAAAATAGTGGAACACTAATTCTCGTTAACAGTAGTAATAATAATTAGCAATTTACATAGCTCCTATACTTTGTGAAAGGCACCATCCTAAGTGCTATATATCAACTATCCTTCAAGTACTTATTAGATCCAGTAAAACTTCAAGCTAACTGCCCTCAGAACTGCACGCTTGTTCTGTTTCTCTCCAATTCATTATCCACACAGCCGTCAAAGTGATATTCCCAAAGCACACAAGACTGACAATATCACTCCCCTATAAATGCCAACTGCTCTGGCATGTAAAGCTCTTCAAAACCTGCCTCCTGCTTGGCTTCCTTGTCTCGTTACATATTACTCCTTTTATATGACTCTACAATATAACCAGGCTGACCTCTCTGCCCTTTATCATGCACAACATTCTGTCTCTTACCTTGATACCTTGCATGTTACCCACCCTGCTCATCTCAGAATTCCTAGTTTTAGCTTCTCCCTGACACTTCCCTGGTCACTCTACCTAATACTGCTTTCCCTGCATTATATTTATAAGGACACACAGATAATGTTTTCCTCCAATCAAATATAAGTGCCCTGAGGAGAGATGTTTCCCTTTTGTCTTTTAGCCCCAGAACCGAGCATAAAATCTGATACTTAGTTGGTCCTTAACAAGTGCTTTTGGATGAATGCAACCTATTTATTATAAGGAAAACTGAATTTTAAGGGAAAAATACAATATTCTGGAATGTTTAATAAGTTAAGGGCTCTGATTGACAAGCCAGAGCATCTATCATTAAATATTCACACAAAGAATTTAGTATTTTGGTCTCATGTTTCCTCTGAAAATGAGACTATTTTTACCAATCTCTGCTTTAACTTCTTTGCTCTAGTTTACTAAAAAAAAAAAAATTCTCTTTTTTTTGGAAATTTGTCACTTAGAAAATTATTGTTAAATGACTTACCACAAACCCTGTCATTTCTCTGAAAGAAAAAACCCACATCTTTCTCTATAGTCTACATCCTCTTAGGTCTCTATCTTTGTCATTCTCATCCACTATGAACTCCCCACTACTCACCTCACTCCCTTTCCACTTATCCATCAGTCCACAAGGTTCAACCTCTTGTAATCCTTAGCCTAGTTTCCTGAGTGACTGACTCACTGTCCCCTTTCAATGGATACTTTGAGCTCTTTATCCTCTCTTTTAAAGTTCTGCAACCGTAAGTCCCACCTACAATATGACTTTCCCTCCCACTGTTAATTGTGTGGCTCCTCCCAAATCTGGACCACTTGGTTTAGTGTTTTCTTTCAAGTACCTTATTACGCTTGCAGTTAGTCTTTTTATATATCAGACAGCATTCCTTCATTTCTTTCTTAGTCTTATTCCTGAAAATTCTCCCATGTAATACCTAATCAAATAACTATTTCAAACCTAGCTGCTATTACCTTGGTATCCTTGTCTTAGAACTTAAAAATGAGAACTCTATTTTCACTCCTAAAAACACCACTTTCCCAATATTCATAATAAGCTCTCTACTTTATTTGTTCCCTAGATTATAGAATCACTTTAATAAAGTGTTAAGTATCAATTTACAGCAAAAGGAAAAGTCCAGCTACAAATGAAGAAAGGGGAGGAAATTAAACCAGGTATGCTCTGATGAACTCCAAATTTCTACCAGAGCTATGGTCTATATAAGATATTTGAAATTTAATTTTTCAAAATAACACTAGATAATAGGTCAAAATTTTGTAGTTTTTTCTTATATACAGGAAAAAAAATTGACAAGTCAAATACTTTCATCTGAAGTTATAGCAGACAAAAACGAACAATCATTTTACTACTTTCAACAAAGTTAGTCATGATCCCTGAACATGGAACCACTCTTTCCCAAAAGATGAGTTTTGAAAATTATTTCCATGCTCAAAGATGCCGACACAAATAAATGATGCCTCATCTTAACCAGCTTGAAAGCCCATTCAACTGCACTAACATGTAAAATTTTCAAGTTCATCACATGAGACTTGCAGAGGGATGGAGTTTTTGAAAAGGATGACTTACAACTGTGCCTTTATTTTAGGGAAAGATTCTTTTATGTTTCAATTCAACATTCTTAGTACTGCAGAATTCTTAAGGAAAATATAAAAAATACTAAGAAAATCTCAACCAATAAGTTCAATGCTATTAAAATTATAGTGGCACTGCTTAACTGGAAGGGTACTAGAACTAATTCCAATACTAGCCCTATCACTTATTAGCTGTGAATGGGCACCTTTCTATAAAATGGACATAATAATGCTTCCAACTGTTACCTCAAAGGGTTATTATCAAGAATGTTATTTGTCAAATCTACAGTGCTATATAAATATGGACTTGAGTTAGTACCATTAGATATATTTTCTTCTGTAATCCATCCCACTGTTGTGACTCTTTCACTGTTTTCATTTTTTGTTTGGTTAGGCTGAACCCCAGAAGTTCACTTTTGTATCACCCCAAGCATGTAGTCCACAAATCCTCACATACACAAACCCCTTTCTCCATTAAATAACCTGCTGTGTCCATCCAAGGAAAAGGTATAAATAATCCTAGACAAATGGTTTTTAAAGAAGGTGGGGGAAGTAAAAGCTTAAACATTCTTAAAATATTTCCTCAAACCTGAGCTCAACAGTAAAATACTGACCTTGCTGAAACAAACAGTGGATTGTATTATGTATCTGTGCCTATGCCAGCATTCATTAGTTCAGGTTATTAACTAGGTTTCTTTTGAAGGTCCAACAGGTTCAGTCAATAAGATACTAATCCATACACTGGAACCGCAGAGCTGACATGCTATCTTTCCCTGGCTGTATTTTCCTGAAGGTATTGACAAATGGTAGCTCTTCAACAATTTCTGCTGTTTTTTGTTCTGATTTATTGTCATACTTCATTCACATGTATGCCCAAACCTACCATGTACTGCCTTTAAAAACAGATGACAGGTTTATTCATATTGTTTTCGAACTGCAGAATTACCAGATAACAAAGACTAGTTTCAGTACCCCATGCACTCCTACAGGTGTGGACTCTTGAGTACCTTTGGGTACTTAAGGAGGTAACTTTGACTACTAAGAAAATTACAGAACATAACAACCTTTATCTCAAAATCCATCAAGGCACTGCTCAACTACTAAAAAAGAAAGGACTTGCGAGTTCTTCCTGGGAAACTCCTTTTGAAGAAATGGGAAAGCCAACCATAGTCACTCCTTTCTTCTTCTCCCAGCTCAGGTCTTGAATCTAAGGACCAGGTCTGACACTGACTGCCCATGTGACCCTGAGCAAGTCACTTAACTTCTCAGTGTCCCCTGCCAATGCTCCTGTTTATTTTTAGCCTATTGAGCACTTACTATGGATGATCAAGGCACTGTGGTAGGCGGCTCAAGGTGACTGACTCTATTCTACCAGGGAAGCACAATACATACACAGATATGCATACACATAATGTGAGGAGAGACAGCACACTTAAAACTAGAGGAATCTTGTAGGAAGCAGAAGCTAAGAATTCTAAGAGGAAGGAGGTGAGAGAAAGGAAGGCATCCAGCTTCCATCTGAAATCTTCTAATGATAAAGAATTCACCATCTCCCTAAGCTGTCTATCTTACTTCTGAATAGCTCTAATTGTTACAAAACATTCTAATCTAACAATCTAAACAATCTAATACTAAGCTAAAATCTGCCTCTCTGGAACTTCCGTTGCTCCTGGTTCTGTTTTCTGGGGCCAAGCAGAATGTTGAATTCCTTGTCATGTAAATATGACAATTCTTCAGATACTTGAAGGCTGAAGTCACAAAGACATTAGAACACAGGCTACCTAGCCTTCAAGCCTGTAACACATGTTGTTTTCATCTCTGCCTCTTATCTTGGTCTTATTTCCTTCAAGCCTCAACTTCAACATTAACTCCTACAACAAGGATTTTCCTGATTCTCCTCCACCCCAGGTGCTAATGCCTGCCCAAACCCTTCAAAAAGAGATTGCATTTATTTTACATATAGCATTATATTTATGTGTTGTCTCTTCCACTAGAATATAAGCCTCCTTTAGGACAGGGACTACTTCAGAGTTTTGTGTTCATGTCCCCAGTGCCCTGAATACAGGCTGTCATATAACAGGCACTTAGTAAATGCTTGTTGACTGACTGACGGTTTTCATTCCTTCTACTATTCTGGCCACCTTCACTGTTAAATCACCACTATGGTTCAAGATATTCCCTCAAACTAACCAAAATATTTGCTTCATTCTAAGCCCATCTGATTGTATCATGTCTTCTATTTTTATTGAAAAAGCTTCTGAGGAGACAGTTCAATGGTCTTTCCCAATACTTCTGCTCTCTACGTGTAAGGTTAACATAATTGCAGAACTGGCATTTCCTCCTTGTATTCTCGACCTGGTCCTCCAGTTCTGCATTAAGTCTGAGTGTGATATTGGAAAGCTAAAATATTAACAGGATCCATGATTTCAACAACGTGGGCATTCCCTCCAATGACAATGCTCATATTCCCCCTTAACACAGTATTATTAGAGTCTTCATGCATACTTTTACTTCCTAGTCAACTTCTGGAGAGAAGTAACAAGACCACATTTTAAATCAGTGAGATCTTATTTAAAGTATAAGATGATAAAGGAAACATTAAAAATACAAAAAAAATTTAAGTTCAAGTACTGAAGGATTTTATTTCCAGGTATTTTTAAATGCATACTACTAAAGCTAATTCCACATTACTTTACAAGAAACTCTAAAGTATCATGACTGATATTAACCACATTAAGTAAAATAATGACTGACAATCTTGTACAGGAAAATTTTCATTGGTATAAAAGGCAATACCAAAGAAACCTTAAGGCAAACCACTCAAGAGATTTTAAAAACACAACCACTTAAGGTAATTTTAAACCTACCAGATTATCCTGCATCTTGAAAATCATGTTGGGTTTATATATAAAATACATCAAGTAATCTACCCTACCCTGGTTGATATCACTTATTCAGATAAAATTATTTTACCTTTAATTATGAACACTTGTATTATGAACAATGAAATTCATTCATTTTCTTACTTGTAGTTCAAGTATAAAAGTTGCATAATATCCTACCACATTTCTGCTGATAAATTTAAGCCTCAACTTTTCCACATTGTGACCTAACCAGCTCTAAGTTTTTAATGACAATCTATGTCTCCTTCCTGGACTTAATTCTCAGTAAGCGCTTTTTATAGGTAAAACACAGCTAAAAAGGAAAAGTCCAAAATTAGCCACTAACACCATAGTAATTTTCATAATCAACAGCACTCCCTTCTTTCAATGCCTTACCCTTGGATGAAAATGCAGTTATTTGAGATACTATATGGTTAAATACTGAAACTAATTAGAGTCCTAAGAAGATTATAAATATTGTTACCGGAAGAGTGAAGAAAGCAGGATGCTTAGATTCATCTTCATATTTGCCCTCAGTAGAGCTTCCAGTTTCTACCGACTTTGATGTGGTGTTTTTGCCAATACCCATTGTTAAGAGAAAACAAATGTTTGCAGAGCAGCTTGGTCCTGAGGTATAGGGCTGTAGGGTAATTATATGAGGAATGTAATAGATTCAAAGAGCAGCTCTTCCAAAGTCTGAAGCATTAAGTCCTCAGAGAAGCATCCTGTTCCATTAGCACTACTTCTTAGGACCTAGAAGGGGGAAGGAAAGAAGTCAAATGAATTCTAATAAATAAGCAGAAACATCAAGTAGTTCAGTCTTTCAGAAAATAAAAATTGCATGTTATATGTACTTAGAAAAATGCCTCTAAGTAACATGTTATTGAGGAAATGCAGTGGAAAATCTATACAGCATGACAGTAATGGAGGGAAAACAATGGCATACACAACTCAAAACAGCAAATAACTGAAAAATCATGTATTTTGCTTTGTCATAACCTCATCTTGACAATTATATTTGATATAGCCTAATATCAAAATTACCCTATAATAAAACTACACAAGCACAGCAATATTCAGCTAGAAAAAGGACATGCTAAAATCTTGTTCCTCCTGACTTCCCTATCTGTAAAAGAAGCCCTATTTTCCCAGGTATTGAAGCTATAACCTCAAGAGTCACTGGGGGACGCTGTGGAAGGCATTGAATTCAGAGAACCTCAGTTCATATCCTTTTTCAGATGATTACTATACGGGTTACCTTAGGCAAGTCACTTAAGCTTGCTCAGTTTCCTCATCTGCAAAATGAGATGGCCTCTAAAGTCTTCTGTAGCTCTAAAACAATGACCTTATGATCTCCAGCTTCTCCTTGTGACCCCAAACATCCAAGCAATTATCAAGTTCTATTAATTCAGTCTCTCTCTTCCTTCTACTACTGTCCTGTTCAGGCTCTCTCTACCTCTTCTACGGACTTATTGGAGCAGCCTCCTCACTAGCTTCCCCGACTCTCTCAGTTGCACTTCATCCCAATCCACTCTACATACTCCTCCTGCCAGACTGATATCCTAATACACGAATATGATCTTCATTACTTCACTAATCAAAAATAAAAACTGAACTCCTTAGCCTCATATTCAAGGCCAGAGATACCCTAAAATTGCACTGATTTAAATAAATGTTTGTCTGTTTGAAAGCCCCTCTACAACATATTTCAACTTCAACCTTTCTTCTAGCCCAACTTTACATGTTTCCCCTTACATACACTATTTTCCAGTCAAACTGGACAGCCATTAAACATCTTCTATGCTTTTCCTATCTCTACAAACACTTTTGTTCTGGTTATTCTAACACCAGAAATGGTCAGCTACCTCTTCTCTACCAGTTGAGAAGTGATCTATCCTTCAATGCTCAGCTCAAGTGCTGACACCTCTATTAAGCCTCCCCTCATGGAAGTCATTTTAACTTAAATCCAGCCAATGAGTAGCTCCATGACCCTAAGCAAGGCACTCAACCTCTGTCTGCCTCAGTTTCCTCAACTATAAAACGGGGATAATAATAGCACCTACTTCAAAGAATTACTGTGAGGATCAAACAAGATAATGTTTGCAAAGCACTTAGCACTATACAAATGCTTATGCTTTTCCCTTTGCACTGTGTAAGGGGTCTGAGACCCTGAATGGCACAAAACCTGAATGACAATATTCACAGATTAGAAAGGTCCTAAAACTGGAAATGACCCATTCATAGTTTATAAAGTATTAACATTTCATGCTCCTTTGGAAGGTATGAAGAAGTTCTTAATTATATCCATTAAGCCACACTGTTGGTGGAGTTGTAAACTGATCCAATCATTGTGGAAAACAATTTGGAACTATGCCCAAAGGGCTAAAAAAATGTGCATACCCTTTGACCCAACACCACCACTTCTAGGTCTACACCCCAAAGAGATCATAAAATTGGGAAAAGGACCCACGTGTACAAAAAAATTGATAGCAGCTCTTTTTGTGGTGGCAAAGAATTGGAAATTGAGGGGATGTCTATCAATTGGGGAATGGCTGACAAGTTGCAGCATATGAATATAATGGAATACTCTTGTGCCATAAGAAACAATGAGCAGGTAGACTTCAGAGAAACCTGGAAAGACTTATATGAACTGATGCTGAGGGGAGCAGAACCAGGAGAACATTGTACACAATTACAAACACATTGTACCTGTGATGACTAATAGACTGATAGACTTGGCTCTTCTCAGCAATGCAAGATTCTAAGACAATTCCAAAAGGTTCATGATAGTAAATGCTATCCAATCCAGTGAAAGAATTACAGAGTCTGAAGCAGATCGAAGCATACAATTTGCTCTCTTTTTGTTTTGTTTTGTCTCTTCTTTCTCGTGGTTCATTGCACTGGTTATAATTCTTCTTTACAACGTAACTAATGTGAAAATGTGTTTAATATGAAGGTATATTTAGAGCCTATATCAGACTGCATACCATCTTGGGAAGGAAATTTAAAAAAAAAAAAAAAGACAATCCATTAGCTAGTTAAAGGACCAGTCATAACGAGTGGTCTTTAAAAAGCAAGCTGGTCAATTCTTCAGACACCCTAAAGAAAGTCAGCGAAGACAGTGAGTGATGTCTGTTACGGCATGAAAACAGCAAGCTATGAAGGAGGCACTCGGCTTGACAGGTAATCACTCGTGGCCTTTTCTTATTTGTTTCCTCCACAATGTAGGGGTTGGGGAGGAGGTTTCTCTCTCTTCAACAGCCACCACCACTACCAAAATGGCATCTTTCAGTAGAGCAAGTGGCCCAGAAAGAGATGGTATATCCAGGAGAGAACAGGCACAAAGAGTCTGGCTGAGCAACCTGCCCAACAAAAACCATAAACAGAGGGAGCAGGGCAAGGACACTGAGAAAAGAAAGGCCTCTGTAGCCATAATGGCCTTTGTTTTCTTTGAATGACTCAGCTTACCTCATTGAGCTTCCCTGGATGCTGGGGCTTGCTCTTCCGGGGCAGGAAGCAGACAACTTCCTGTGTGATGAGTCATGGGGCTGGCTGAGGGGAGGTGTTAACGGCTACACTAGGGGGAGGGGCCAAGTCAAGAACCAATCGGCCCTGGTCGTTCAGGCGGTGCTTGATGATGTCAAAAACTCTATAAGAGGGGAGAGGACAGCTTGAAGATCCTCTTTTCCTTTTCCGGTTGGAGCCAGCGACAGTTACAGCGACAGTTACAGCTACAGTTGGAGCCAGAGGCAGTTACAGAGGCAGTTACGACAGTTACGTCAGTTACAGCCACAGCCACAGACACAGCTGAAGCAGGAGCTGCCAGTAGCAGAGCTGACCTACGGGAGAAAGCTGAACAAAGACTTCAGGCCAGTGGGTAATCTTATTACCATAGAGGGGGAAACATGATTTTGCTTTACGCAATCATGCTTCTCTGTAGCCTCCTGGTTACTCTTTCAAGGCGTACTTATTGGGCCTGGAAGCTTTTGATCAATATATCAAAATGGGGTTGCTGGTTCATGGGTTGGTTACTGTGGAGCCTAAATAAATGTTTTGATTCTTCTGCCTTCTACTTTGAGAGTTTCTTATATCCGGCGATTCCAAACGTTTCAGACATGTTTATGATCCTCTTTGAGATTATAAACTCTGCCCTCCTAATACAGCCTCCAAGGACATAGGATATCACAGCACTGGAGGTGTGAGCCGCTTTGGGCTTGTGATCCTTACTGTACTCTATTTTTGTGTCTACTCTTCTCACTTGTGTTGAATTTTTCAGAGACTACACTCCAGATCAATGGTGGCAATACCGCTATTACTACTGAAACTATTATAAATAAAATAAATAAAATAAACTGGTTATGTGCCAAGAGGAGCAGAAAAGACATGGAAAGGAGAGACACAGGTTAAGGAGGCATAGACAAACTGCCATCTGTATCTTTGAAGGGAACATCCACATCGATGAAATCATAGTATTCAATTTGGAAAAATATTCATAACAATTAGCTATATCCAGAAATAAAATAGGCTGAGTCAGAAGGTAGTATGTCCTCCCTCTTTCTTTGCAGCAGCATATATATGGAGGTGTTCAAGTAAAAGCTGAATACTAGCTGGTTATTTGTAGGAGACATTCTTGCTCCACTAGATGCTGGCCAACGAGGTCCTTCCAAATTCCAAAATTCTGTCATTTTGGGATTCATATAGTATTTATAATCTACAAAGAAGTTTTCACATAACATCTGATCCTCCCAACAACCCTATAAAATAGCTGTACAAATATTACAATTCCCATTTTACTAATGAGAATACAAGGCCTCATCTTGCCCAACATCATATAGTTAATTCAACTGAGTAAATGTTTCAGTGGACATGGTGCTAGGCATTGGGGATACAAAGACAAAGCAACGAACTTCCTACCTTCATAGTCTAGTACTCTACTAGGAGAATGGTAAGTTGGGAGAAATACATGTTCTATATACAGACAAACTTAGTAATATAAGGTAGGAAGTAAAAGAGAAAACAAGAGATCAAAATAAAGTGCTCTAGGAAAATTCTAAAGAATTTTCTGTCTTCAAATATTTGAAAGGTTGTTATAGGGAAGATAAGATTGCATTTAGCATTGCTCCAGAACACAGAACTAGACCAATGGACAGAAATTAAAAATAGGCAAAGAATATCACCTCTATGTTTAAGAATTAGGAAATTCCCTTATCTGACCATAATCTATTGGTTTTCATCATTCCCTCTGCCTTCCCTTAAAAAGCCCGACTCTTTGTCCACACTCTACTCTCCAATCCCCTGACTCCTAAATTCTCTCCCAGGCCATCTCCCCTGCACTAGCCACTATCTCCTCTTCTCTCCATCTTAACTTCTCAATGAAACATCTCAACTCTACACTGTCCTCCACTCTTGAATCCGTAGTTCCCTTTATCCACCAATTAAGCCTCAGCCCTGGATCACTCCCACTATTCATCACATTCACTCCTAAACACATGATGCTAAAATGAATATGGAGAAAATCATGCAACTTTTCTGATTGGGTGCACTATAAATTTATGTTACACAATCTCAATTGGGCCCTTAGGCAATCCTACTATCCTCCCCTTAACTCACTATCCCACTCTGCACAGTGGCTCTTCCAAACCTTTTCAGACCTCCTCAAACCTCCCATAGCTACCCTCCCCCACTTTCTCACTGAGAACCTTGCCTCATATTTTACAGAAAAAAATTGAGGTCATTCACTATAAACTCCCTCTTCTCTCCCCTTCCTCATCTCCTATCACTCAGGTGTCTTCTTCTACTATCTCCTCCTTCGTCCCTGTCTCACATGATAAAATGGCCTTACTCTTTACCAAGGCTCTACTTGTTCAAGGGATCCCATTCCATCTCGACTTCTCTTAATAGGCTGTCCCTTCTCTGTCTTCCAGACTCACTTATCTTCAATCTCTCCCTCTCTACTGGTTCATTTCCCACTGCCTATAAACATACCCACTTCTCCCCTATCCTGAAAAAAAACCTCACTTCATCCATCCATCCCCAATTATCATCCTGTATCTCTTCTGCCCTTTATAGCTAAACTCAAAAAAGCCATCTACAATAGTCCCTCCAAAGGCTGAAGATGTCCCTCAAGATACTCTCCTGGACCCTCTTTCTCTTCTCCCACTATTCTACTTCACTTGGGTGATCTCATCAACTCCCATGGATTTAATACCATCTCTATGCTGATGATCCTCAAATCACCTCTCCTGCCCCAACCTCTCTAATGACCTCCAATACCACATCTCCAACTGCCTTTCAGACTTCTCAAACTGGATGTCCATTAGACATCTTAAACACAATATATCCAAAAACTAAACTATGTTTCCCCCTAATCTGAGCCCCCACCTTCAACCTTATTACTATAAAGGGTCACATCATCCTTCCAGTCCTTCAACCTAGGTGTCACCCTTGACTCCTCACTATGGCTTGTCCCCCATACTATCACTTACTACCAACTCCCACATCCAATCTGTTGCCAAGGCCTGTTGACTTTACCTCTGCATCTCTCAAATATGGGCCCTTCTCTCTTCCGACACTGCCACCACTCTAATGCAAGCCCTCAATCACCTCGTGCCTAGACTATTGTAATAGCTTCATGGTGAGCCAGCCATCCTCAAGTCTCTATCTGGTCCAATCTATCCTCTATTCAGCCACTATAAAGTGATTTTCCCAAAACACAGGTCTTGTCATGTTATCCCTAGTACTCAATACACTCCAGCAGTTCCCTACTGCCTCTAGGAGCAAATAAAAGATGTTCTGTTTGCCATTCGAAGCCCTTCATAATCTAACCTGTTCCCACCTTTCTGATTTTCTTCCATCTTACTCCCTTTTCCAAGCATTCTTCAATTCAGTGACACTGGTTTCCTGGCTGTTTCATGAACAAGACACTCCATCTCTCAGCTCTAGGCATTTTCTCTGCCTGTCCCCCTTGTCTGGAATGTCCTCCCTCTTCCACTTCCCACCTTCCTGGCTTCCTTTAGTCCCAACTAAAATCCCACCTTCTACAGGAAGCCTTCACCCCGCTCTCTTAATTCTGGTGTCTTCTCTCTGTTAATTATTTCCAATTTATCACATATAGAGCTTGATAAATTCCCAGGTGCCCTCTACTGGAGTCTAGCTGCCAACACTTTCCCTCTGTTCACTGGGTCCCCCAAATTCCAGGTTAACAATGAAAAGGATGTAGGCTCCACTCCTTCCCTTTTGTCCTGCCCCCTGAAAAAGCACCCTGACCGACCCTTTCTTTTAGTTATTGTAAGAAATTTGCTACAAAGCACCACAATGTGGGAAATACGGATGGACTGAAGTAGTAAAAAAAAAAATAGTAAAATAAGTAAAAACAAAATAATTGTTCCATAGTTCCTACAGAATCCCATTTTTATTAGGATCTGTTATTTTTATATGTGTCATAGACTTGCCCTTCTTCCTCCCCCTGCCTCAGATCCTTTCTCAGAATGTTTTTAAATGTATAAAATAAAATACATATAGGATAAAGATGTTATTTTTCCCCCATCCAGTTTCATTGTTCAGGGACCCAGGCAAGTTAAGAAGCTCTGCTCATTTTCAAGGGCCTTTCAGTCATTTCAATCATGACCCCATTTGGGGTTTTATTGGCAAAGTTACTGAAGTGGTTTGCCATTTCCTTCTCTAGCTCATTTTACAGATGAGAAAACTGAGGCAAAGGAAGTGAAGTGATTTGCACAGGGTCCCACAGTAAGTGTCTGAGGTCAAATTAGAACCCAAGAAGATGAGTCTTCCTCACTCTAGGCCCAGAGCTCTATCCACTGTGCCACCTAGCTGCCCTCTACCAGCTAGTTGCCCCAATTTCTTTTCTTTGCTTGTCCTCAAGTCAATTCACTATTCTCAGTTCTCCTCAATCTACAGAAGTTATTTAAAAAACAACAACCCAACCCCTCTCTGGTAAATGGAGGACAAAATCTAACTAGGGAGTGCTCTTATTCCTAGGTGAAGTCAGAACTAGTGATTAGTTTTCAGGGAAAGAAAGATCTTGCCCAAGGGGATATACAATTCCCTTCTATAAATAATTTAAATGCCCTAACTGAAAATCAAGTATTTTTGTTTTTCATTGAAGCTAAATTTATTCTTTATATGACTATTATGTTGAAACCTGTGTTGGATATTACTTTGGAGAGGATTTTTAAACATTTTTTTAAAAAATTCAAGTGCTATGCCTATCAGATTTCCAAAAGAATATTTTATAAAAGGGGAATTTTTAAATAGCATATGGAGAAATAAAGGTCAAAAATCTCAAGAGTAAAACAAAAAAAAGTGGGAAAGAAAGGGACTTTTCAGTACCAAATCTCGAAAGTGCTACAAAACAGTAACCATCAAAACTATTTGGTCCTGGTTTTTTATAAAGGAGAAAGAAAAGTCAGTGTAACAGACTAGATGCAACATAAGGAAATAAAACACAGGAGCATGATATTTGACAAACACAAAGACCCCAGTTATTAGGAGTGGGATTCACTAATGTAAAAACTGCTGGGAAAACTGCAAAGCACTCTGACAAAATCAGGATTAAAAGAAACCTCTCAATATAAATGAAGATACATTCCAAATGGATACATGACCTATATACAAAAGGTCACATCATAAACAAATCAGAGGTGCAAGGAAGAAATTACCTACATGGGGGAAAGTTCATGACTGAAGAAGAAATAAAGAGGATCACACAATTTGAAATGGCTAATTTTGGTTATATGAAATTTTAAGGTTTTTGCATAAATCTAACATAGTAAATATCAGAAAGAAAACAAAGTTAATGGGGGAAAATCTTTGCAACAAGTTTCTCTGGTGAAGGACTTGTATCCAAGATAAAAAAGAAAATCAAATTATAAGACTAGGAGCCATTATCAAAAAGTCAAAGGATATGAACAAGCAGTTTTAAAAGAAATACAAACTATCAATAATCATGTTAAAAGGTGCTTTAAATCACTAATAACTAGAGAAATGCAAGAAAGCAACTTTAAGGTTACATATAATACTATTAGTCTGATGTGAATTATTAGTTTTAAAACACATTAAAAAGAAATTAAAATCTCTTTTCCTAAACACAAAAAATTAATGATTTCGAACCAAGTCTAATGGGAAAAGAGTAGCAAGATTCCCAATTCAACTAAATTCAGAAAGCACTTATTAAAGCACCTACTATGTGACAGGTACTACTACTACTGGCTAAAAAATCCCCCTATAAAAACAAAACAAGGATGCTCACTTTGACTACTTCATTTTGATAGAGCACTTAGTAGAGGTCCACCAATTTGAGAATGGCTAAACAAAGTAGGATACATAAATGTAATGGAATATTAAACAATGACCATAAAGACCACAGAGAAAACACGCAAAGACATATATGATCTGATGCATAAGATATGATATGATGCTAAGAAGAACCAGGAAAAATTAAACCTGAATGTTGTGAAATTACAGTGACCAAGTTTGGCCCTCAAGAAGAGTTATAAGAATGGGTTTTCCTCCCTTGTTTGCAGAAGTAGGAGATTATGGGTACAGAACACTGCATATTGTTCGCAGATGTATCGGAGAGGAGTTTTGCAGAACGTTTTTTAATCCTCTTTTTAAATTCTTTATTAAAAGAAGGGATAGCCTTCAAGGAGAGAGAAAAGAGAGGCTATTCTAGGGAAATGAAGATGTTTAAAAAAAGTTAAATAAACAAAAATGTTAGCCATATTATTTATACTAGAAAAAGAAATTAAAGAGATTAATGTTACAACTTAACTTTTCAAATCATTAGTAACAGATGACACAACTATCTAGAAAATCACACAACTAACCAAAACAAAAACCAAGCTATAATATAAAATAAGTGCAACAAGGTTTCAGAATCAAGGTTTAATCAGTTAAATAATTTCCATTCTTATATGAAAACAAAAATCAAGAAATTTTTTTTTTTTAAAAAGAAACATCACTTACAATGATGTGTTGGTAAACAAAATGGGCTCTTAGCACTCAGTTCAACCAAGTGCCCTTGAAGAGCTTGGCTTTTGTTTCCTTTGATTAATGCAGTGTATTTCATTGAGTCTTACTAGGTGCTAAGCCCCAGGCCCAAACCCCTATTAGGTGCTAAGTCTATATGGGTGTGAAGCTCCCAGGGTACTAAGAGGAGGTGCTAACTCAAGAGCCAATCATAGGAGCCTAAGTTCTGGGCATTCAGATGACGTTTGATGACATCTGAAATGGTATAAGAAGAGAAGACAGAGCCACTTGTGCAGGGCTCTCACTCTTGGTGTCGTGGAGACTCTGGGCAACTATAGCTAAGAGCTCTCCAGCTCGTAAACCCGGATGCTGGGACTTTGTTAAACTCTGGTAACTATGTATTGGGATCTGAATCAGACAAGGTCTGTCTGTCGATCTTTGTAATTTGTGTTTGTATTTGCTCCGAAGTTCAGGGTGTTGGCTTTTTCCCCTGAGCTAAGTGAATAGTATTTGTATGCTGAATTAAAGTAAGCTTGTTAACTCCTTAACGTGGCTTTCCTTAGTAAAGCAGATCAAAAGAACCTGGGCTTTTGCCTTGTGCTGGTAGGGTGTTTGTTGTTGGGCTTGTGTTGGCCTTTCATCCCCACAACAGCTGCTAGCTAGATTGTTGAAACAAATGAAAACATTAACTATCTGGGAATTAACTCTAGACTTGAATATTATTTTAATAATGATAACTATACAACAGAAATAAACTAATTGGTGAGGCACTGAATATTAAAAGATTTATGAATCTAGTAAAAATAATGCTTCATAAATTAATTCACTAGTTTAATGTAACATCTAATGCAAATGTTTTTTTTTTAAAAACAAGAACTGAATAAAATTATAACAAATTCTTCATGGATAATTCATTCAAAGCATATTTTGAAAAGTATTTGGTATCAGAAAATACTGTGAGATCCTGTCTTCCCTAGATTCTAATGGGGAAATCCAAGAGAAAGTCACAGTGAATCACTTTTCCAGCCCTTGTTCACCCAGGGAGACAGAAAAAGAGGTCTGTGGTCCAGGCCTGGCCTGAAACATGCTGCCCAAAGCACTCCAGTACAGGGAAAGGCTGTGCACTAGGAGGGTAAGAGGTCCCAAAGCCATGTGGGGTTCCTTGTATAGGGTGAGTGAATAAGTGCCAACTAACATCTCTGTTTGCCCTCTTTGCAGTCTCAGGTCACATGTTGGTACAGACTGAGAAATGAACCTGTGAAAAGGCAAGAGGAGACTATCCAGAAATGAGAAGTATTTGTGGGGCCTGAACCTTGTGTAACCAACAAAGAAGAAATTCAGAAGCAAGCTGTAGTGGTGGAGCTCAGACTCTAGAACCAGAGTGGTTTTTCAGTTCCAATTTCTAACCCAGTCTGAAGACTACAAAGGAATAACCAGGGCAGGAAACCCAGACCAAAGGCAAGGCTGCAGCTCTGTCTCACAGAACCTGCAGAAATTTCCAGCTGCCTGATAACAGTTGAGTATAGCAGCAGTTTACTGTTGCTCAAACCCAAATTAAGGTCAGGAAGCTGCACACCTGGGGGGTGGGAGTGAGGGGAAAGGGGTGGCAGGGTGGTGCTCAGGCCTTGTCCTGGAACAGCCTACTTTGGAAGGAACACTGAAAGCTTGCAGGTCTATGGCCTTGATTTGTCCCTGAGAGCCTGGAATAACACAACACTTATTAATCCCAAGAAAGTAGCAACAGGATCAGTCCAGACTTTCCCTCCAGAAGTGCACAGAGCCTGATCCTAACATAAAGCCTAAAGTCAGAAGTAGGCCAGAAGAATGAGCAAACAAACAAACAAAAAAAAGAATCCCACTATAAAAAGTTATCATGGTAACAGGGATGCTCAAGCATGAACCAAGAAAAAAAGAATGACTTAAACTTCTACAAGCAAAGCCTCGAAGAGATACACAGCTTGGGCAAAAATTCATCTACAACTCCTGGAAAAGATGAAGGAAGAGTTTTAAAAATGTTTTTATAAGTGAGATGATGGCACTAGAGGGGAAAAAAAAAACTGGAAAAGAAGTAAGAACCATAGAAGAAAGAAATCAGAAAGGGAATTTAGCTTGGCACAAGAGGTGAATAACTTTGCCCAAGCAAAGAACTCCCTGAAAACTAGAATGGAGGGAGGTAGGGAGGGAGGGAATAAGCATTTATTTAGTTTCTACCATGCTCCAGGCACCATAAGCGCTGAGCCTTACAACAACCCTGCAAGGTAAGTAGGTCTATTATTATCCCCATTTTACAGTGGACATTTTACAGAAAGGACCAAAAAATAGCCAATGATTCCATGATAACAGTAATAATAACAGCAAGCATTTACATGACCCAATAAGACTTGGAAAGTGCTTTTTAAATTTACCTCATTTTATCCTCACAACAAGCATGGGAGGTGGGTGCTATTATTATCCCATTTTAAAAGATGAGGAAACTGGGACAGAGACTTGCCCAGGGTCACATGGCTAATAAGTATCTGAAGACACATTTGAATTCAGGTCTGACTCAAAATCTAGTCCTCTACCAATGTACCACCTGGCTGCCTGAGACAAGAAATATTAAAACAGAGTCAAAAGACTGAAAAAGATGAAGAAAATGTAAGGCATCTCATGGCAAAAACAACTGACCTGGAAAACAGAAGGAGAAATAATTTAAGAATCATGGGACTACCTCAAAGCTATGACCCCCTAAAAAATGGCATACGTACCATATTTCAAGAAATTTTAGATTTGGGCAGTTTTCTTTTAAGAAAGCTGCTCAAATCTCTTAGAACCAGAGAGCAAAGTAGAAACAGACTTTACTGGTTACTTCCGAAAGAAACTCCAAAGTGAAAACTGGAACATTACAGTCAAAATCCAGAGATTACATGTCAAAGAAAAAATACTAAAAGGAATCACTAACAAAGAATTCAAGTAGAGGAGCCATAATCACACATGATTTAGCAGCCACCCCTATACAGGAGTGGAGAACTTGGAATGATATTCTAGAAGGCAAAGGATATATAGGCTTACAGCCAATAATTACTTACCCAGCCAAACTGAGTATAATCCTACAGGGGAATACATTGACCTTTAATGAAATATAGGACTTCCAAGCATTCTTAATGAAAGGAACAAAGTTGAATAGAAACTTGGAAGTTTAAACACTGGAGTTAAGAGAAACACAAAACAGTAAGGATGAATGAACAATGATAAAGAACTAAAGAAGGGTATGTTATGACATGTGGAGATGATATGTGTGCCTTTCAAGCTGAAGAACATTAATATTATACTGTATCATTTGGTAATTATTATTACTCTGTAATATATCCTTTTCCCCATTTTATTAAAACCCTGTCTTGTAGCCTAGCTCAAAAGACCTCTCCCAGTTGTAACTAAAGCATGGTGGAAAGAATGTGATCACTCCTAGTCCCCTCTCTCCCAATCTGATTAAAGTGGGATTCTCCCCCCACCCCCCAACACACACACTTCTGTACCAGTTTGGGCTAAGCCCTCCCCAGAAGAATACTCTCACTTCCTTGCTTTTCTTCAAAGTTAGGGGTGACTTGGTCTCCAAGAGGGAATCAAAGGCAGGGAAAGGAACCTCACTGAGATGGTTTTTGTTTTTCTAACCAAGACTGCTAGAGACAGCTGGGTCTCATCAAGTAATTAGTATTCCTTAATTGCCAAGAGAAAGGAGGGATGATGGGCCCCACCTGAAACCCACTTTGCCAAGTTGAACACTAATCCTGTCCCCTGAGGGTTACTCTAGTCCCCCAAAGAGGAAGTAATAAGGAGGAGGTAAGGTAACTCTTAATCCACCTCCTCACTAAAGGGTCTACCAATAAGGATAGTTTTATCTTTGCCAGGAACAGGCCAAACGGCCTGTCAGGCCAATCAGAAGGAAGATACACATAGGTTTAAAAGACCATTTCTTGTCTTTACTCAGAGTCTCTGATCACTGAGAGAAGTCATACTGATCCAATCTACTGGTTATAGATAGTCCTAACTCATCATGCTCAGGTCCCTGGCTTTTTAGCTGAGATGACCAGCATGACCCATTTTACTAACAGTTTACATGGTACTGTTAATAAAATGCTATCTTGCCCTGGAGAAAACTGTATCTCGGTTGGCCTTTGTTGCAATTTTACTCATAAAACCCAATCATCAGTGGTCACAGAGATAATATACCTAGAAGTGGTTCTATTATGTCTTAATGATCACAGAAGAATGGAAAGGAAGGAGAAAAGGAATACACTGAGGGGGAGGGGGGAGGTTAGAGAAAATCATTTCACATAATCACAGTGATAAGTAAACGTCTATAAAAATGAGGAAGAGATAGAAGGAATAGCTGACACCTGAACCTCATTCTCACCTGAAATGGTCAAAGAAGGGAAGAATACACACACACACACACACACACACACACACACACACACACACACACACACACACACACACACACACTCTCTCTCTCTCTCTCACTCACAGAAACACATTTCATTGAACAAGGACATAGGAAAGAGGAGAAGGGAAAGGGAAGGTAGGTGAAAGGAAGAATTAGTCCTAAGCAAAATAAACTATAGTTAAAGATACACAAACATATTTATAACTTTTTGAGGTGCAAAGAATTGGAATCTGAGGGGATGCCCATCAATTGGGGAAGGGTTGCATAGGTTATAACATATGGATATGATAAAATGCTATCGTGCTATAAAAAATGACGAAGGGTTGGTTTCAGAGAAATCTGGCAAGACTTACTTGAATTAAGACAACCAGGAGTACAATTTTTAAAGTGACAACAATATCATAAGGACAAAAAGCTTTGAAAGACTTAGAAACTCTGATCAGAGTGATGACCAACCATGATTTCAGAGAACTAATGATGAAACATGTAATTTATCTCCTGAAGAATATGAGGCTCAGAATGCAGAATGATACATGTGCGCATATATGTATATGCATACATATATACACACATACACATGTATATTTCCCTTTTGGACAAGGCTAATGTGGACACTTTTTTGCTTGATTATAGATATCTATCTATACCTATACACATACACACATATGTTTGCACAGGGTTTTTTTCTTTCCTTCTTAATAGGGAGTGGGGGAGGGAGAGAGCTGATTTTTGTTGATTAAAAAAAAAATTAAAAATAATAAAATAAAAGACAGTGTTCTTGCTCTTCTAGACTTTAAAACACATTATAAGGTAGCTACAGGGAACACTATCTGCTAATAAACAAAGAAGAAAAAAATAGACCAGCAGAATCAAGTAGAAATGCCACCAGTAAAAACCAAATTTATCCAAAGGTTAGTTTTATAAAACTATGGAAAACAAGAACTGAAAAACACACTATTATTTATCTTTAGGAAAACTAGACAGCACTGTGGCCAAAAATACTGGGAAATGTTTTTACTGAGCCTGCCTACGCCACACAAAGAGATTTTTTTTTAGGTGAAGGAGAGGGGAAGGAACAGTTTGTACAAAAAAATTTATAGTCACTCTTTTAGTAGGAGCAAAGAAATAGAAACTAAGGGAGTGCCTGTCACCTAAGGAAAGGTGGGACAAATTATAGTATATGAATATGACAGAATATTATTGTGCTGTAAGAACTGAAAAGACTATTTCAGAAAAACCTGAGAAGGCTTGCATGAACTGATGCAGAGTGAAGTGAATAGAACTAGGAAAACAATGTCTACAATAACAGCAACACTGTAAGGACATTTGCAGAACTTAAGACCTTCGATGATCAAAGACAATTCCAGAGGGCTGATAATGAAGCATGCTACTCAAATCCTGATAGAGGTGATGGACTCGAGATACAAAATGAGATATACATTTTTGCAAATGGCTGATGTGGGAATTCATTTTGCTTAACTATATATTTATTACATGAGATTTTTTCCCCAATGAATATGAGAAAATAAAAGTTTGTTAACTGTAAAAAAAAATCCTTTACATTTGTTTTTAGTGGAAAGAGAAATAAAAACCATTTCTGGGAATGTTTTCTACTTTTGCTTTTTGATCACTGAACTGGTTCATTCAAAATCAAAACTAAGGTAAATAGGGTTTTTTTCCCTCCTTAATAGCAAAGTCTCAATGCATCTTTGTAAACTTTAGAGAATCATTCTAGAGCTAGAAGGAACATTAAAGTCCATCTAGTCCAACCTCTTCATTTTAGAGATAAGGTAACTGAGGCTCAGAGGTGAACTAACTTGCCCCAAGTCACAAAGCAAATTAGTGCCAGAGTAAAGAAGAGAATTCGGGTCTCTTTACTCTTAAGACCAGAGATATTCTATCACATTTCTGACACTAAGAAAATGAAAGGGAAGGCATTTGGTTGAATGTAAACAAAGAGGATAAAAGAAATCCCCCCAAATTCTAATTTCCCAAATGACCCATAAGGTTTAAAGTCTTTCCTTCCCTTAGTATGCTATGTCCCTAACTCACCTGGATCCATTACTACACTGCTCTTTACCTATCACTCTAATCTCCTAGACTTACAGAATTATCTTTCCTATTGCCAATCTCTTCTCTCTTCTCTCCCATACAGACTTATAATAATGGGAGCATTTATCACCTACCTTCCTAGCTCAACTAACTCCTGAGGTTCCTAAACTCTAATGATTTTGCTCATTAGAATGATATTCCCCTTACTAAAACTCTCACCAACATACTAGTTCTTTCTTGCCTAGATTTCAACACACTAATTTAAGTGATCTTGAGAAATAAACTAGATGCCATTTTAAATTTTAAGTTTTTTTCACTTTCAGCAATACATTAAATTTTCTCATTCTTACTTCTTTTATAAACTTCTATTATCACTCATGTAATTTCTCTCTCAGACTTAAGATACTTAAAATTTCGTATTTCTACCCACAGTGCTTAATACAGTGCTTGGAATCATACTAGGTGGTTTATTAGAGTTTCCTAACATCTATAACCTATAGTTTAGTTTCTTCCACTTCTACTTTCTGCATTCTTCATTTGTCAGGTAAATCTTAATTTTCTTCTGAAATGTACTTTCTGCTAAATCTTAAGTAACAGTTCCTTTACCTTCTTCCTGTTTTCTCCTATTGATGAAAGAGTGAGAACAGGCAGGAGAACACTCTTAAATCACTGAACTTCTGAAATTCATCCTTCTCTGTTGGAATACTGCATTAGCTTATTTGTTGGTCTGCCTAAGTTGGAGTGTAATTACTCGGAGCAAAGAATATGTGACCTCATATGCCTATCAGGTTAAAAAACAACATAAACAGTGAACAAGGTAATAAAAATAAAATTTTTCTTGCCCTCCATGAAAACATGACTACTGAAAATTCTAGACTTTAAGTATTCTCAGTGAAAGTTTTACTCTATAAAGGGACTCACATAAGTTTAAGATGAAGAAATCCACTAAGGACTATGATTTTTTTAAAAGTAAAAATCTCAATTATCTACTATTTTAAACAAACCACAGAACTGACTTCACGAATAGGTTTTTTATGCTTTGAAGTGATGGCTTTTAAAATCTTAATATCTCTATGTATCATTTTAAAAAATCAAAACAACTAAAACTATAGGAGCCTTTTTAAAAAATCTACTTAGTTTATGATTTAACATTGTATATAATTTTTGGAAAGGTTCACAAAAAATCCTATTACAACCCTTCATCAAGGCATAGAGGTAATTTTAAGTAATCAAACAGTATACCAGAAAAACCCAAGCTTTTAGCATACCAAGAAGGTAAGCCTGTCATTCAAGAAACAGCCTAGCTCTGAGAATCATCACCTCTTTATTGACTACAGGAAGACTGATTATTTTGACAGTAGCTATTCATGAAGAGTGGTCTACTAAGAAATGGAAGAATTTCTCTCCTAGTTAACTTTTGAAATGTATTCCATCCATTTTCCCCATCTTGCTGTTTTCCTCAAATTTCAAACAATCTCATCTTTTTTATAATCCCTTAAACAATTGCCTTTGATATTTTACACAAAAAGAAAGGCTGAATCAAACCATATATTGCTTTGGTTGTGTCTGTAGTTTTTCCATTCCGGCATAGTGAATAAAAAAGATCCTAAACAATACTGAATTCAAAATACAGAAAAATAATTTTTGCCAACTTAACTTTTAATCCCACTTTTAAAGTCTGTCAAGTATTTAGAACACTCTTAACCTTTACTTTAAATCATAGGCTAGGTAACTAACTCTACTTAAGTAGAGTTTAAGATCAAATAAAGTTACTTACCATCAAAATTGAAGATTTTTATTACCCGGAGCCCCTCTCAATCTTGGCTTGCCCACCAAGTTACTGTGTTGGAGACTTCACAGTATGGTAATCTATGGCTTTCATTCTTTAAACACCTAGACCTACTGAAAGAATTTCGTTTTTTATAAGCTGTATGGGCTTGCCAAATTATATAACTATTCTACCCAATCAGCAACTCTATTTATATTACACAACAGCCACCACATGGAAACAAACTGTTACTGCATGTCTCTGTGATACACTGTGACTTTAAGTAAATATACAGTAGGTTTCTACACAACTGGTTGACGTTCTGGAAACGAAATTAAGAGCTTTTAGTTTACATTTCTAAAGTCTTTCTAGATAAACAGAGTTATAAAAACAATCTCTCTCTAAAACCCAACAACTCAAATGTTTACATTATTGAATAACCTCAATAAAGTACTGAAAAAGACTATTACAGTCAGTCATAGAATCAGAGGATTTTGGAGTTGGACAGGAACCTATACATCATCTAGTCCAACCTCATTTACAGATACAGGGGTTGAGAAATCAAGGGGGCTAGCGACTTGCCCAAGGTCACAGAGTAGTAAGTATTCTTCAGATAAGACACCCAGATCATTATAGGAAAGTTTAGTATTACAACTAGACTATCCCCAATAAGAAGGGAGTGGCGCAGTCGTCAGAGAGGCACTAAGCCCAGAGGCAGGAAGACCTATTCAGCCACAGACACTAAGCTGTGTGACCCTGAGCAAGTCATTGAACTTCTGCCTGCCAGAGTTTCCTCAACTATAAAACGGAGATAATAATAGCACATACCTCTCAGATGTGAGGATTAAAAGAGATAACATTTGTAAAGGGTTTATTTAGCACAGTGCCTGGCACATAGCAGGCACTTAATAAATGCTCACTTCCTTCCCTCATTCCTTTACCCCTTCCTTTCCTATATTCAAAACATTTTTTTAAATTTTTAAATAAAATTTAAAATTATTAATACTTAAGTTGGACTCGATTCAAATTGTTAAAATATTCACCAAAAATGGGAAAATCTCAAAAATAAGATTTTTATCTGGGTATATTTACAATCTTTTAATGGTAAAATCTCCCCCCCCCCCCAGGATTAGACAATTAAATTGGCTAGATTAAAAGCCAGGTTACTATTTAAAAATTGCCAAGGCAATGCTTTTGCAAATATGTAAAATGAGGTGTTGATATCCCTAGATGTATGAGATGAGGCTACTAGCGATTTTTGGAATAAATCTATCCTGAAATGGTAGAACCTATGGCTAAACACCTTAGCAAGACTTAGCAATACATTTAATGTTGTATATAACCCACCTAGTACATGGCTCACTTTCTATTGCAGGTTGAGTAAATGCTGAGTAACGGCAATTTGATGCCTTTGTCATTTTAACACTAAATGGCCCTATCTATATACCATATACATTTAGAACAGGTGAGAAAAAACATGATTTAAAAAGAGAAAATGAGTGCAGAACTCCAGAATCAACATAAAATGTATTAACTAATAGCACCACCTAGTGCCCTAATGTTTGGATGACATCTGCGGAAGACTGGAGTCTACAGGAGAGATCAAACTCCTAGACCAGACCCTAGAGGGCCCGTAAGTTAACTCTTTCATTTCACAAATAAGGAAACTGAGGTCCAGAGAGATTAGGTAACTTGCCTAAGGGCATACAGGCATTATGTGACAAAGCCAGAATTTGAACCCAGGTCCTCTGATTCCGAATTCAGTACTCTTCCTACTGTTCTCAACTGTCTCATTTTTTAAAATGACTTCCTGTAGCACTATTCAGGGAACTCTGGGCAAGTTTAGAGTACAGTATACGAAAAAAAAAAACTTTTAAAAATTAAAGATCCAAATTTGATATTTAAAATTTTGTCTTGATGTTAATGTATTCTGAAAAAGAAAACCTCTAATAGTTTTAACATAGTCTTAACCTATCTGTGGAACAGAAAGCAGAACATTAATACTTAAAAAGAATAAACCATAATATAGTAATCCAGTAGATAAATTTAAATCTTACCTTATTTTTCTTGTGTAATTTTCATTAATTACTACCTGTTAGGCACCTCGATCTAGATGCCTATAAATATCTTAAACTAATCCAAAACTAACTCATAAATTCTAAAATTGAATACAATATATACAATAGTTCCCCCAAAATCCCTCGCCTCTTCCTAACTTCCATATTACTATCCAAGATACAACTATTCTTCCTGTCACTCAGAGGGTCATCCTCAATTCCTCACTCTCATCCTCCAAACCCAGTTGGTTGTCAACTCCTACCATTTCTACCATCGCAACAATTCTAAAAGCACCCTTCTCTCCTCTGACACTGCTACCACTCTGGTGCAGACGTTCCCTTCATCCCTGGAATACTACAAAAACCTGCTGGTTAGTCTCCCTGCCTAGTCCCCTCCCACTCCAATCCATTCTCCACTCAGCTGTCAAATTCATCTTCGTAGAGTGTAGATCTAACCATTCGACCCCCTCTCCTCTATTCAATAAACCCCAGTCACTCCCTATCTCCTCTATGACCAAATATAAAATCCTTGTTTGGCTTTGAAAGCCCTTCAAAACCTGACTCCTCCCTACCTGTCCAGTCTTCTTATGCCTTTCTCCCCTCTATATATACTCCAAGATCCAGTGACAACTCTCCATCTCATGACTCCAAATATTTTCATTCACTGTCCCCCATACCTGGAAAGCTCTCCCTCTTCATCTCTTCCTCCTGCCTTCCCTGGCTTCTTTCAAGTCTCAGCTAAAATCCCACTTTCTCCAAGAAGACTTTTCCAGGCCTCCTTGATCTTAGTGCCTTGCCTCTGATAACTAACTCCAATACATTTTGTTTGTACATAGTTTTCATGTTGTCTCTTCCATCAAGCTATGAGCTTAAGAGCAGGGATTATTTTTTGCCATTCTTTGCATCAGTGCCTAGCACAGTACTGAGCTTAATAAATGCTAGCTGAACTAACTAAATAAATGAAATAAATTCATTCTTGGTCTATCAATAATAGTTATGAGAATTTTGGACTAACTATCCACAAACAAAAAGCCAAGTGGATGAAGAATATATTATACGGAAATAAAATGACAGGACAACTTAGATCTCATCCATCAGAATATAAATATATTAGACAAACATTGCTAATGGACAATAAATTGGGCCAAAGATTGGAAAGGAAGAGGAAAAAGACTGGAGACCCAACTTTGGGGAAATGTGAAGTTCTTTTTAAAATGACCTCAAAGCTTCTTTCCGAAACAAAGGCCTACCTTTTATTATTATTACTGAACTCCAGAGATATAACAACCAACATTCATATAACACTTTAAATATATTAGCCCAATTAACTATAATAAAAATTCTGCTAGTTATGTGTTATTATTATCCTCATTTTACAGAAGAAACTGAGGCAGAGAGCAGTATAGTGCCCTTCCCAAAGTCACATAGATAACAAGTACTGGAACTCACTCACATCTTCTGGTCCAGTGCTCTATCCATCTACGCCATCTTAGATGCTCCATATTTTAATATTATACATTACTTTAACACCACTATTCTTCAAGTCATGAAAACACTGAAGTGCTAATCATCCGAAAGGCAATAGAGGGGTGTAAGTAAGGTAAGTATGAATAGGCAATATACTATGTAGAAGGAATTACAAAGGAAAAGTAAAGTAAAGGATATCAAAGAAATCCAAGAACAGGCTGATCCTTGGACAAGAGCACTGAAGGCTCCAATGGTAAACTCCTAATGAAAAGAGAAAGGAGTGAACTGAAAGAGGCAGGCAGGCATTCAAAAGTGAAATGGGATCCCCATTTTGAGGAAATATCAACCAATACCTGTTGAAACACAGATTCAGAAGTGTTTATCTGAATGCGTTGTCTATTAAATTAATGACATTTAAAATATTTTCCCTTTTCTAAATGTTCCTAATATCTAATCATGAAATAAACTCAGTAGCAAGCAAGGATCAATTATACCTACTTAAGAGAAGGAAGCCCAGAACCTTATGTCCCCAAGGACTCTTAATGTGAAACTCAAAAATAGACACAGAAGTCTTTAATTACCTAGTTTTACCATAAAACCAGTCTACCACCCTAGACATACTGGTCTGGTTCTGGGGTCAAGAGGACCTGGACTCAATCCCACCTCTGACACTCACTCCCAACCTGCAGGCGATTGCTTAACCTCTCAATTATTTTTGTTGTTAACTAATAAATGGTTTTTTAATGAATAACTATGTCACTGTTGTACTTTGCATACCTATCGAGAGCTAGTAAGATCTGAAAATAAAATTCGACAAATTAAAAATAGAAATGAAATATGTATCAATGTATCAGAAAATAAGATTCGACAAATTAAAAATAGAAATGAAATATGTATCAATGTATCAGCAATGTATCAGAGAACCTTTAAATATTAATATTTAAAATATTTCAAAAGAAAATGGGTTATCCTTAACATTTTATGCATCATTTTTAAATTATACAAGGCTTATTAACATAATTAAAATTATAATCCATACAATTTAATCACTGCTTTAAAAGAAATCAAACGCTTTGAATGAGTTTCTTCTATTCTAGCCTTTCTCAGCCTAAGAGATCTTTATAACTGTTTCTGGCTAACATTAATAAAGCATGATCTCATGCCAAATTTTTATTTTCACAACTGACTACATATCAATTTTTCTCCTATTCTATTAGGAAGGTGAAGGAGTGAAATCAAAATAGATGTTAAGTTAGTTATATCAATCTATATTTATAGGTTTGAGAAGCAGCATGACATAGGGTAGAGCCCTGGACTTGAAGTCTGGCCATCTACATTTAAATCCCACTTCTGACACTAGCTAAGTGACTATAAGCAAGTAATAAATTTTGAACCTCAGTTTCCTCAACTGTTTAACAGGAATAATACTTGATTTATGAATATCTCACAACGTTGTTTTGAAGAAAGTATTTTGTAAACCCCAGAGTACTATGAACACTATTTACAGATAATCAAAAGCTAATCACCAGGCAAAGGGCTCACAAAACCAATCCGTTATTTTAAATATGACACTTGATTTACAATATTAATGACAGAACTCTCAACCCTAGACTTAGACATAAGGAGACGGAAAGAAAATAATGACCACAGATAGGCCAATAAGCAATACTGAGTGGGTATTCAAGTCTATTCAGCAAGTGTTTGTTAAATTTGTGAAAGACTACTGCGTTAACTGCTAGGAGAGGGGAAGGAGGGGTAGGGGTGGTTAGGAGAAGAAGGGAAGGTACAAAGTTTGGACAAATTCCTGCTCACGGGGAACTAACAATCAAACAGGACACATACACAAATAACTATATTACAAAACAATGTGAGAAGCATAATTAGAAGGGTACAAGTAAAATGCTAATATGAAATGGAGCCAGGGAAAGCTCAGTTGGGAGAAAGCTTTCATGCAAGATATGGCCCATCAGGGCTTAGCTTTAACAGACACATAAAAATCTGGGATATTTTTCCACAAGAAGCCTAAGGGATGTAATTACCACCCACCTTCAAATATCTGAAAGATGTCTTACAGGCTAATTCTGCTTAGCCCCTAGTAACACAACTAGAACCCATAGGGTGGAGATGTTATTAGGATGTAGATTTTAGTCAACAGGTATTAAGCATCTACTACGTGCCAGGCACTATGCTAAATGCTAAAGCTAAATATAACAACAAACTTCCTAATAATTAGAGCTATCAAAAAAATGTAATGGGCTGTTTCAGAAGGTCATGAACTCCTCATTACTGGAGCAATTCAAGCAGCAGACTGGTTAAGGATATCATGGAAGCCATCCAGCTAGGAGTTGGGCTAGATAGCCTTACTAACACTAAAATTCTATAATCAAGCCTATTTATCCCTATTGGGGCTTTTCAACTACAGCAAAATAAAATAAAACTTTATATTTATATTCCCAGTTCTTAATATGAAAAACAAAGTTATGTTGCTAAAACAGAAAAAGAAATCATTAAGTAGAGAAAAGAAATTTTGAACTAACGATCTCTAAAAAAGTTTCATTCAAGATACTTCAGGAATTGACAAACACTTAAGAACACAAGCCATTTCCCAATAGTTGTGTTCAAAAAATACGAACTGTTTTCCACAAAATGTAAAATATCAACTAGACAGCTGGTTGAAAGATAGGTGCAAAACATTAATGTGATAGATACAAATTAGAACTGTGATTTCAGCAAATTGGTAAAGATATGTCAAATATTACTGTTAGAAGGGCTGTGGGAAAACAGCAACATAGCTGCTACACTGCTAGGAGAGCTACAAATCTGGAATTCTACAAGAAGATTTGCTAAACAGTTTACAGCTCCAACCTAGCAATCCCACCATGAGGCACCTGCCTCCAAGTAGGTCAACATCAAACATACCAAAACTAAGAAAAGCAATGAATAAGTGACTATCAACTGAGGAAATAGCTGAGCAAACTGCTGCACAGGAATATAATGGGATATAATTCCTGTAGCCATAAAAAAACCAAGGAATATGAGGAATTCCAAGAACATGAACTGATTAACACACAAAGCCAGAAGAACAATATAAAGATTAACTATAAGACTCAGGAATCAGCATATACTTCCTCTTGGAAGCATTCTATTACTACATATATTACAGAAGTTAGTTTTGTTCAACTGTTTTCCTTTAATTCAAGGAAGCATTAAGGACTCAGAGGCAATGGTGATAAACTCAAGGATAATCATTATTTTAAAATGAAAGAATTCAACACACTGCATTAAAAAAAAAAACTAAAACCATTAAGAGGAACTTCTTATTGTTGTTAAGAGAAAAAGAAACAAAAACAAACTTTTTTATTTGGTATATATGTATGGTCCATGCAGCAGCTAGTTGGCACAGTGGATAGAGTTCTGGGCTTGGAGTTAGGATGATTCATTTTCCTAAATTCAAGTCTGTTCTCAGACACTTAATGTGACCCTGGGCAAGTCACTTCACCCTGTTTGTCTCAGTTTTCTCATCTGTAAAATGATCTGGAGAAGGAAACTGCAAATTACTTCAGTATTTCTGCCAAAGAAACTCCAAATGTGGTCATGAAGAGTGGGACACAACTGAACATGGAACTCACATGGTCCATGATTGACTATATATAATCCTTGATAGCAGAAAAAAGTTCCCTCCATTTGTCCTATAAACTTTCTTATCTAACAACTGCACAAATATTTCATAGCCAATGATGATTATAATTTTCAAGTCTTTAGGAAGAAGGGAAACAATCAAAATCACCCTTATACTGCACATGATGATGACCCTGGAATACAGAGTCCTCTCTCCAAGGACTCACAGAGGGAGTAAGTTGAAAGTTATCATAAGACATGCTATGGAGGTCACAGCACTCACTAGGTTCTAAGATTGTGGAAAAGATAAATTTTCAAGGTTTGTGCCTACTAGGAAATGACCTAGACTCAAAGCATAGGATAGTTGCAATGTTACAAATAGTTACAAATTCAACATCTGATGCAATTTCATCAACTGATAGTTCTGACTGAAGTGAAATTATTTTAAGCCAGCTTTAAGTTTTAAATCAGAATTTTAATGTTTTGTCTGTTTTATTAAAAATGCAACATGGTTTAAAGCATGAACCTGGAGCTTTTAATATTTTGATAACTGTATTTCAACTTAATTTCTTTTGCAATCCTATGTATTTTGTTTTGTGCATGTAAAAACTCTCTGAGAAAGGATCCACTGGTTTTACAGATTTCTAAAAGGGTGCATACATATAAAAGGTTAAGAGAACCCATGGTCTAAAGAGTCTGCCACTTAAGATATGAGAAATGCACTAGATTTCTTCAAATGAGAAGACCTGGGTTCTAGTTCTGGTTCTGCCACTAACCAGAAAATGATCCCTACGAAAATCACTTACCTACACCTTAGTTTATGAGAGAAAGGAACTGATTAAATGATGTCTAAAGTAACTTTATACCCCTAAATGCTGAATCTATAATTCTAAAAACACTCAAAAATGAGAAAAAGATTATAATTAGACACATTTAAAATTCATATCTTTTTTTGGATTCTTAATATATAACAATGAGCTGCACACTTTTACCATCAGGACTATACCAATCAATCCTTCACTACTGAAGATGCTGCATAATACCAACTAAAATAAATGTCAAGTCTCAGAGGGGGACAATAAAGAAATGTGCTTGCTATGTTGTTCAGTCATGTCTGACTCTTCATTACCCCATTTGGGGTTTGCTTGGCAAAAATATTGGAGTGGTTTCCTTTTCCAACTCATTTTACAGATGAGAAAACTGAGGCAAACACGATGAAGTGACTTGTCCAGGGTCATACAACTAGTATCTGAAACTAGATTTCCACTCAGGAAGATGATTCTTCCTGAATCCAGGCCCAGCATTCTATCCACTGTGCCACCTCAGCTGACCTATGCTTGCTTTATAGGTACTTATAATTTAAGAAGGCATATCAATGAACTGGCTAAAAAAAAAAGTCATTTTAGTATCTGGATTCAAAATATAGCATAATAATCCCATTTATATCAATGGTGCTAATTAAACTGATAAGGAATTAAGGAATATTTTCTTTTTCATTTTTCTATTGCTAATTCTGTTTAAAAATTAAATTCAGTCTTCCTGACCAGTAATTTAAATCAAAGCCACCCTATATTAGCCTATAAATGTCTGGTTTTAGTTGTGAACTGACCCAACCATTTTAGAGACCAATTTGGAACTATGCCCAAAAGGCTATAAAAATGTGCACACTCTTTGACCCAGCAATACCACTTCTAGGTCTATACCCCAAAGAGATCATACAAATGGGAAAAGGACCTACATGGACAAAAATATTTATAGCAGCTCTTTTTGTGGTGGCAAAGAACTGGAAATTGAGGGGATGTCCATCAATTGGGGAATGGCTGAACAAGTTGTGGTATATAAATGTAATGGAATACTATTGTGCTATAAGAAATGATGAGCAGGATAACTTCAGAAAAACCTGCTAAGATTTATATGAACTGATGCTGAGTGAAATAAGCAAAACCAAGAGAACACTGTACACAGTTACAGCCACACTGTGTGATGACTAACTTTGGCAGACCCGGCTCTTCTCAGCAATGCAAAGTTTTAAGACAACTCCAAAAAGCTCATGATGGAAAACGCTATCCACATCCAGAAAAAAGAATTATGGAGTTTGAATGAAGATCAAAGCATACTGTTTGTCCTCCCTCTTTCTTGTTTTGTTTTGTTTCTTCTTTCTCATGGTTCATTCCATTGGTTATAATTCTTCTTTACAATATGACTACTGTGAAAATATGTTTAGTATGATTGTATATGTAGAGCCTTACATCAGATTGCACGCTGTCTTGGGGAGGGAGGAGGAGAGGGATGGGGAGAAAATTTAAAACTCAAAAGCTTGTGGAACTGAATGCTGTAAACTAAAAATCAATTAAAAAAAAAGATACTCAACTTAAGCACATTTCAAAGGACCAAGCTGTCTCAATTGAAACCATATTTGCACATACTAAAGACAGTAGGATGAAAATATTTCAAAAAAAAAGATCTGATTTAAAGTGTATTGTATTTAAAATGCATTTACACATATAGGTGATTATAATTAAAATTTTTTTAATTTCAAAAAAAAGTCTGGGTTTTTTTTAGGTCAATTCTATTCCTGCTCCAACATCTCTAGAATATGTAACCTTTTTTTTTCCAATTCCACTGATATCCCTGGTGCAACAAGTGGATAGAGTGCTGGCTTTGGGAGTCTGAGTTCAAATCCTGCCTCAGGAACTTAAGTAACTGTGACCCTGGGGCAAGACACTTAATTTCTCTCAGCCTCGGCTATCTAATTTATAAAATGGGAATAATAATAGTACCTACACCTCACCTCCAACACCTCACAGGGTTGTCCTGAGGATCAAATGAAACGACTTATCAAGCGCTTTGCAATTCTTAGAGGGTTATCTAAATCCCACCTCTTAATATTACTCATTACTTCTCCCTGAGCTACCATAATAATTCCTAATTAGACCCCCTGCTTCCAGCTCTCTGTCAATCTACTCTTCACCATACTGTCCGAGTAATCTTTTTAAAGTGACCTATTCTTGCTCATGTCCCTCTGCACGCAGATTATGAACATACATTATATTCATTCATTCAATTTACAATTATCCACTGCCTACTATGCGCCAGGCACAAGGATACAAAGAAAGGTGTAAGAAGAATCCCTGCCTTCAAGGAGCTCACAGTCTAACGGGGGAGGCAACAAGCAAACAAATATGTACTAACAAGCTCTATAATTATAAATAGGAAATAAGAGGGTTTGAGAAAGGCTTCCTGTAGAAGATGAGATTGTAGTTGGGACTAAACAGAAGCCAGGAAAGCCAGCAGGTGGAGAGGAGGAGGGAGGGCATTGCAGGTGTGACCTGGAGATGGAATGGCTTATTCTGGAAAGAGCGATAAGGCCAGTGTTGCTGGAGCAAAAAGTATGTGGCATCAAAAGGGTTAGGTGGAAGACGACTGGAAAGATAGGGGAGTCTAAGTTATAAATGGCTTTGAATGCCAAACAGAATTCTTTTTATTTGATCCTGGAGGCATTTTGGAGCCAATGGAGTTCATTGGGTGGGGGGCGCGGGGTGGTGTTTGGCTGAAATGGAGGATGGACTGCAGTGTGGAGAGACTGGAGGCAAGCAGACCCACCATCAGGCTATTGCAATAAGCCAGGTATACGGAGATGAAGACCTGTACTGGAGTAGCAGCAGTATTAAGAGACAGCAGAGTATTTCAGAGATGTTGCAGAGGTGAGATCAACAGGCCTGAAAGCAGCTTGGCTATGGAGTGAGAGACGGTGAGAATTTCAGGATCACTCTCAGGTGGTAAGCCTGAGGGACTGGGAGGATGATGCTGCCCTTTACAATAACAGGGAAGGTAGAAGAAGGTAAGAGTTTGGAGGAAACATGTTAAATCAATGTACTGTAGTTATTATAAAAGGAAAACTATATTCAATGGCTTCATCACTGACAATTAGGAGACATATTCTCCCCCAAAAAATATGTCCAGAGGAGAAACTCTCAAGTGTCTCTATGGCTCAGAAGAGAAAAAGTTATAGACAAATAAACTAGAAAAGAGAAGGGAGTCAGTATTATCATAATAAAGTTATGCAAGCTATTTTAAGCTTTCTTGTTCCAAATTTTACCTCAGAGTAAAGGGCAACACAGCCAATGCATCTAGAGACCTACTCCAGCTACTCGCTGCCCAAGGGATCTCAAACAAGTCTTTAAACTCCATGGATCTCAATTTCCTCATCTGTAAAATAATGTAAATGGCAAGACTAGACAACGGTCAGTAAGCATCAGACTTGGCAACAAAAGAAACATCTGCTGTCTTCCCAAGGCACGAATCCAGGACGTTACCATCCCAACATATTGGGAGAACATTCCAAGATGAATCAAATTCAATGACTATTGATACCACTGCCAGCTTTATTCCCCAAAGAAGTCAAAGAGGAGATATATATATATGAAAAAATATTTATTGCAGCTCTTTATATAGTGGCAAAGAACTGAAAACTAAGGGGGTAACCATTAGTTGAGAAATGGCTGAACAAATTATGGTGTATTAATATAATGGAATACTACCATGCCATAAGAAATGACAAGTTAAAAGTTAGAAGAGAAATGGATAAAATGAAAACCATAAAAATAAAAAATTAAGGCTAAAAGCTAGTTCTTTGAAAAAAGTAATAAAATCAATGAACCTTCAGTCAATCTGATTAAAAAAGGACACAAAGTCAAATTCACAAAATAGCAAACAAGAAAAATAAAACCAAAATGTAAGTATCACAATTAATTCTGCAGTTATATGCTACAGCACAAAAGAAATAGCGGAATATCTTCAAAAATATAAAATATTCAAACTAATAGAAGAACAAATGGAGATCTTAAATACACAACTTTTGAAAAGGAAATAGAATTAGCTGAAAAGAAACTACCAAAGGAAAAAACGCTTTGCTCTGATGGAGTCACAGAAGAATTCGATCAAACAATGAATACCATAATATAGCTACTACTACTAATAGTAATATAGTGCTTTAAAGAAATTTTCTCACTTAATCCTCACAACAACCCTGGGAGTTAGGTGCTATTATGATCCCCATTTGACAGATGAGAGAACTGAGGCAAAGAAAGGTTAGTGATTTGTTCAAAACTCACACAGTTGCTAAGCGTCTGAGGATGATTTTAGACTGAGACCTTTGGGCTATACTGATTGCACCACCTACTGGTCACTAACAAATTATTCCAAAAAATTGAGAAAGTATGCTGCTAGAATTCCTTTGAGACAAATATAGTCCTATTAACCAACCAGGAAAAGATAAAGTATGGAAGAAGTATACAATTTCATTCATGAATATCAATTCAAATAAAATTGTATCAAACTGACAACAATTCATTCACAAAATCATACATGACTAAGTTGAATTTATACCAGGGAGGCAAAAGTGGCTCAACAATGAGAAAACAATAGACATAATCAAACATATTGTAATTAAAACACCCAAACCACACAATTATCTTTAGACACTGAAAACACCTTCGACCAAGTACAATACCCATTTAAGTTAAAAACCCTACGACACATAGGAATAAAGGAACTTTTTTTTAATATCAAAAAAGTATCTTATCTAAAATCAAAAGCAAGCATCATACACAATAATACACTAAAAGCTATTAGAAAGGGAGGAAAAGCAAAGATAGCTATTCTCCCTATTATTTGAAAATAGTACTAGAAAAAGCTAACAACAGCAGTAAGACAAAATAAAGAAATTAAATACATAGAGATAGGTAAAGAGAAGACAAAACAATCACTTATTTGCTGATGACATTGTTTTTCTTAGAAATCTTTTCCCAGATGCCCAGATGAGGATAAAAAAGCAACTTCACAAATATAAGATGGGGAGATCATAGACAACAATTTGTCTAGAAAAAGAGCTTTGTGCACTAAAAGATCAATGAGTTAGCAATAATACAGCAGCTCCCTTTAGAAACATAGCTTCCAGGAACATCTGTCCTGATCAGACCACATCTGGAGTATTGTGTTCAGGTCTGGGATACACAGTTAAAGACGGACATTGCTAGGTGGTAAGAGGCTCCTGGAGAAGGCTACCAGGATGGTGAAGGACCCGGATTCCATGTCTCATGGGAATCAGTTGAAGGAACAGGCCATGTTTACCCTGGTGAAGAGAAAAATGGATTGGGAAAGGAGGAAAGGGCAAAAGGGAAGGGCTGAGATAGCTGCATTTCAACTGTCTCCAAGTTTCTAAAGGGGCACTATGTGCAGGAAGGATTAGAGTTGTTCTGTTTGGCCCCAGATGGCCAAACCAAAAATAATAGAGGAAAGTTACAAATAGGTAAATTTTAACTTAATTTTAAAAAAAAGATTCCTAACAATTAGAGCTATCCAGAAGTAGAAAGGGCTGCCTTTGGAGGTTGTAGGTTCCCCCAACTAGATCTCCAACTAGAGGATAGAGGACCAACAACAGTCAACAATTATTTGTTAAACACTATGTACTAGGCACTATACACTAAGCACTGTAGATACAAAGAAAGGCAACAACAAAAATCCCTGTTCAAGGTATTCACCGTCTAATGGGAAAGACAATATACAAACCAGAGCTCTACTGGATAAATTAGAGGAAGGGCTCTGTAATTAAGGGGAACTGAGGAAGGCTTTTTGTAGAAGGTGAGCCTTTAGCTGAGAGCTGAAGAAAGCCAGGGAAGCCAGGAGATAAGAGAGAGAGTTTCAGTAAAAATGCCTGCAAACAGGAGCTGGAGTGTTATGTTTGAGGTACAAGAGGCCAGTGCCACTGGATCACAGCGTGGTGGCATAAAGTGTAAGAAGACTGGAAAAGTAGGAAGGGGACAGGTCATGAGACAGGTAGGTATCACCATGGACAGAATGCTGGGGTTGGAGTCAAACCTGAATTCAAATCCAGCCTCAGACACTAGATCCTGGGCAAGTTACTTAACTATAAAATAGGAGTAACAGCACCTACTTCACAAGGTTGGCGTGAAGATTAAATGAAGATACTTGAAAAGCAAACAGGGGATTTCATATTTAATCGTGGAGAAAGATCAAATAGGATTGATCAGAGGAAGATGAAATGGTCAGACCTGCACTTTCGAAAGATCAATTTGACAACTGAGCAGAAGATGGACTAGGGTGGGGAAAGTCTTGAGGCAGGGACACCAAGTACTTCAACAGTCCAAATGAGGTGATGGGAGCCTGCACCAGGGTGGTGGCAGGTACGTTACAATGGGGAGTCCTTTCCAGATATGGACCAGACTAAATGGTTATTGTGGTCTCTTCCAGCTCTAAAATTATGTGATTCTGTTCCTGACACTGTCAATGTAACTTTTAAGAAATGTATTTATCTACTGAAGGAGATGTGGGGAAATTGAGAGACTAATGTACTGCTGGAGAGGTTATGAACTGATTCAACCATTCAGTAGAACAATTGGGAACTACGTCCAAATGGCTATAAAACCAAGCATACACTTTGACCCAGCAATACCACTCCTAGGTCTGTATCTCAAAGAGATAACAAAAAGGTGAAGGGCCTATACATACAAAACTTTTATAGCAGCTCTTTTAGTAGGGCAAAGAATAGGAAATTGAGAGGACATTATCACTTGCAGAATGGTTGACCAAGCTATGACATATGATTATAAGAAATGAGAAGTGTCCTCTCAAAAAAACCTACGAAGACTTATATGAACTGATACAAAGTGAGCAACAGCAATATGGTACAATGATCAGCTGTGAATGCCTTAGCTATTCTCAGCAATACAGTAATCCAAGACAATCCCAACACACTTCTGATGAAAAATTCTATACATATCCAGAGAAAGAACTGGTGGAGTCTCCATGCTGATCAAAACATACTTTTTTTTTAATTTTTGTTTTTTGGTCTGTGTTTTCTTTTACAAGATGACTAATGTGGAAAGATGTTTTACATGACTACACATATATAACCTATGTAAAGCTGCTTGCCTTTTCAATGAGGGGGGAGTGAAGGGAAGAAAGGAGAGAATTTGGAACTCAAAGTTTTAAGAAGCGAATGTTAAAAATTGTTTTTACATATAATCACTAAGGGGAAAATATTTTTTAAAATAAGGGAAAAATGTATATTTATCAGCAATTCTGAAGATAATTTCCAATGCTGAAATATCCAACTCTTTAAACTCATAGTTTATACACAACTTCTACAATCCAACTCCGAAGGAAAAAATCTGACATATACCTTTTCCATCCCATATATTAGCCTCTAAATATTTTCTTGAAGTATTCAGCATTAGGGTTTCAGAGCGGGAAAGAGATTTTCAAGAGGAATTAAGGCATTCAAAATTATCCCCAAACTAAAACTTTCCTCTTTTCATACCAACCATATTAAGAGATACTACCAACATGAATCTTTGTATCTCAAATTATCTGCACAAATTAGTATCTCACCTTAACTGGATGGGTTATAATGGGTTTAGCAAAAACCTGAATCATCTTATCCCAAAATCTATAGTGCCCTAACGTTCTAAAGCAACACATTAACCTCTTCAGGCACTAAGTCGTCCCCTCTCTCCAGGATACCTTTAAACGCTGTATCATCCCAGATCTTTCAGCTCCATCCCTAAGATTCTCTTATATACCTTTAAATATTGCAATTTTTATCTCCACAGATTTCAGTTGTTTTCAGTATTTAAAAATCCCTTATACCTCTTCTTATCTACCATTCTTTTAGCAATCCACATTTTCCAAGGTCAAATTTTCCTTCTTCTTAAAAAACAAGTATTAATTTACAAAAACCTAAACAAAACAGAATTAGATTTTAGTTTTTAAATCTTATGTAAACTAATAATTTTAAAAGACATCAATTAAAATTTTACTTTTTTTCTTTCAGTATGTGGATGCCACCTACTTATCGATACAGGTTAATTATTCCAACCTATAATAACTACACCTTATTAAATTAGTTTTCAGACGTATAGGCCAGGCAGCAATCAAGTAAGAAATTAGAATCAATCAATCAACAAGCAGTTATTAAGTAGCTATTGTGTGCCACACATGTGCTAGGTACTGGAAATGAAGAAACAAACTAGAATACAGTGTATTACATAAAACGTAATGCTAAATTCCTGTTATGAAATACCAAAAAAGGAAACCTTAAGTAATGAAATTGAATATCCTCAAATCCTCAAATTTAATGGTAAAGATAACAACAGTCTATAGACAAAATGAAGGAAACGGCAACAGAAAAAGTTAATCAGAACATCCTGAAACAATTATCAGTCCAGTTCTCCAAATGCTTGATTTTGTAAATGTACACACACTGGCATACACACATATCAAAAAAATTCCCCAATTTAAGAGTCAAATCAAAGTCTACATAAGTATTATACATATTCAGCTGTAGTGTGCTATAGTGAGAACAGATGTGTCACCTTGGCATATTAACTCCATTTTGTATTTGCCACCATTTTGTGGTGAGCTGTTTTGATATTTTTTATAACTTGTTTATTCAATATTAAGACAGGTATAATGTCTGTTCATAAACAACTGATAAAAACAAATGGGACCCTGAGAAAGGACAAACCACCAATGGAAAAAATTTGGAAAACAACCTTTGTTAAAGGCCTACAGACACCTCATCATTAGCTTGTCATCAGGTACTAATAAAATTAATTAGTAAACAAACTAGGTCTCCTGATGCCAATCAGAACCTGGGTATAATAAAATCCATAGCCAGATCTATGAGGAACCCAGCAGGAGGTCTCAGACTTCTACTTGCTCTTTGGTTAGACTAAGACTTTCTCCTGTGTGCAGTTCACTTGAAGGCAGTACTGACTTAATGACCTGACTTGCCAGAAAGACCACATTGGCAAACCCATGGCCCTCTAGCTCTAATGAGAGGAGCCTTGGCCTTCAGTAAGAGATACAGGTAAAGAGATCCAATAAATGGGAAGTCCTAGGAAATCAGATTAGTTGTGAAACTGATGTTTGTACAGTTCAATAGATATTATAAACTAACGTGGGCACAATTTTTAATTAATCAAGTTTGACTTTTAGCATTGAGAAGCTTAAGTCTAATTAGTGTTTCCACTGCACTAGTTAGCATAGAGAATGGTAATTTGGTGGCATGTGTGCATTATATCTACCCACAAAACAAGGGGAATAATGATGCAGGCACATAAATCCGCATGTCATCTACCCCTTGTCCTATATTTATAACACATATAATCACATTAAAAAGTTGAAATTCTCTGTATAATCAGTAAGAAACTCTTCAAATGAAAGGCAGGGACCCAGAACTTAGACAAAGATCAATCAAAGTAAGACACAGTAAGTAGAACCTCTTCAATGCTGTCATTTTTAAAAGCAGACATTTACAGAAATTTGCTTTGTTAGAGCTAATAAACATAGAGAAAGAACTTTAAAACACGTAACGAAGAAACAGAAATTTTCAAAAAGAATTTTCCAAATCACCAAACTTAAGCAGTTTACAAACATCTATTTTCATTTCAACACTGGGTACTGATAAATAAAAAGATTAAATACATCTATTTGAGAAAAAATTTTGTAACCAATGTCAATGTTTACATAAGTTATAGAACTAACCAATCTGTCTAGTAAATATTTAGTTCTCTTAATGCTAGTAATCAAAATGAACATCTAAATATTTTTATGTAATTCATTCGGTTAAAAAAGGGAATGAGAATTTAAATTGCATGTGCAAGTATACCTAACTAGAATAAACAATGAAAAAAATACCAAAATTGCAGGTTATAGCAAGGGCCCATTCAAAAACAGTTAACCATAATAAGAAACGAAAGCAATTTTCTTGGCACTGGTCACACCTTAGTTTATAAATCTAGGTCCCACATTTTCTGTTGCTGTTCATCAATCTAAAATGGGCTGTTTGGATGATGCTGGAGTGAAGTTTTTAATCTTGCCGCCATTAAACATACTCCTTGGCACTAAAATAAATGCTAAGTCACAAGTTTTTAGTCATCACGGATCACACATACCCGGTTTTTATAATGCTGTAAACAAACAATTCTGGAATTTTCTCACCTCAACAGAATATTTATACTTGTATATTTTCTAGATTCAACCCTAAAGTAAAGTAATACTTATCAAACCAATGCATTTTTTGTTAAACCATACTATGTGCCTAAAGTTGTACTGCATAAAGCACTGTAACAGCCATAGATATCTATGACAAAGCTCTTGCCTTCAAGGAGTTTACAATCCATTTGGTTGAGAAAATAACCTTAATGAACATTTATCAATTTCAAAAGACTGACACAAGACAGTTTATGGTTAAGTACTCTATAAAGTACTGTAAAGGTCCATGGGAGTGCCATCAATGAGGGCTGGAGCAGGCACAGGAGGTTTCACTGGAGATGAACCTTGCCTTGGGACGGATGGCACTGATTTGCCTTGGCAAAAGGCAAAAGTAAAGTGCATTCCCAGAGAGGAGAAAACTCAGAGGTATGGCGTGGGATAGTGTGACTACAGTAGTGACCACTGCGACAAACGTGCCCAGGGAGATAAGACTACAGGAAGGGAAGGGTTAAGATGCTCGAGCTTCCAGAAAAAAGCAAAATTACAGAGTGTAGAGAGTGCTAAACTTGAGGTGAAGATCTCAGAATTCAAATCCTACCTCAGGCCTCAGAAAATTACTAGCTCTGAGACCCTGGGCAAGTCACTTAACTGCTGGGCCTTTATGACTTATAAAATGGGGCTAACTGCACCGCCTTCACTGAGTGGTTGCAGCACATGTAATAATGTATAATGGTAACTTAATGTATAAACATTAACTATTGGGCAATTAAAGTGGCTTAGCAGTCCAAACATAGGCAACACGTTTCCTCCACCCCATAATGAATATTGCTTTCCTGCAAATGCCTATGTATTTTTTGCTTTAAAGGATAGTTCATTTTGGGGCTCAGCCTAATATCCTGGGGCAATCAATATTCAACGATCCCAATACTCCCTAAACTATCTCTAGCCTTATCTAGATTTCGGATTACTTTCTAAATATCTCAACCAGGGCAGTAAAGTGGTACAATTTGGAACCATGGCCCAAAAGTTACTTAACTATACATTTCCTTTAACCTAGCAACCACTTCTAGGCCTATATCCCAAAGAAAGAGGAAAAAGGTCAAATATGTACAAAAATATTTCTAGCAGCTCTTTTCTTGCAGCAAAGACCTAAAAACTGGGGATGGGGGTGAGGAAGGAAGAGTCTAGAGAATGGCTGAACAAATTATGTTATACAAATATAACGGAATATTACTATGTCATAAGACAGAGGTACCAAAATCAGGAAGTGCAGCCTCAAGCATATTAACATATAATTGGGAAATGTTTAACAAAATAAATAAAAAATACAACACAGATTGTTAATTTGTGCCTTCCTAAATCAATATGTGACCTGCAGGGATCCTGTTTCTATTTGAGTTTGACATCGCTGCTTCTAAGAAATGAAGAGACAGTTTCAGAGACAACTGGGAAGACTTGTATAAGCTGATAGAGTATAACGATCAGAACCAGAGAAAAAAAATTTAAAACACTGTAAAGACAAATAATTTTAAAAGACATAAGCAATTTGATTAATGCAGCAATGATCACCACAATCAAAAGAAACAAGGATGAATAATCATACCTCCTAACAGAGGTAATGGAAACAATATGCAAATGAGATACTTTTTCAACATAGGCAATGTGAGAATTTATTTTGACTGAAAAAAACTAAAGATTAAAATCAAAATCCTAATTATAGACTATTATTAGCACTGTTTCTCAGTATATTGCATACTTTTTTGTGCTGTGGAAAAAAGACAGGGCAGGAGGGTGATAAAGAGAAGGAAAACTGGAATTATCACTGATGAACCAAATTGTATAAGAGCAAAGGGCTGGAAATTAGGGGACTTCAGTTCTGGTCTTGGCTCTGGGGCCTTGGGCAAGTCACCCACCACTGTTATGATTAATTCGCTTGTCTTCTAATGCTGCTTTCTTACTGTAGATACATTTTTTCACATGCCTCCCCCCACAAAAGTTAAAGCATCTCAAAAGCTGAGATACTTTAATGTCTTTTTGCATCCTCCATGATGGATATGTCCTCCAGTAAGCCCTCAAATGTTTGTTGGTTGTCTAGCACAGTGTCTTTGCATATAGATGCTTAACAAATGTTTGAATATAAGTGAAAGAAGAGAAAAAACAGGCAATTAATGCCTAACTTATAATTAATAACAGGTTATTTTACATAATAAAACCATGTCTAGTACAGGATATTGTACAAAGTACATCCCTTAACACAGAACTTGGACTGAATAATAGACCATTATGACCTTATCACTAACATTACCTAAGCATTTCATTATGATGATGATCCATTTACATAATTCTTAATTTGTGTCAAGTTCAAGGCAAAAAAAAAGTACCAAAGACAGTCAGAATAATTTGTCCACCATGTATAAGGCTAGGAAAATATTAACAAAGCTCTAGATGATCTATAGGATGAACACCACACAGATTATAACTGTACAATGATTTCTATGGGCCAGGATTTCCTAGTATTACTACTTTTTTTTTGCACAGCTTCTAGTCCTTGAACCAAGACAGAGGAAGTACATCATGGAGACCTGTATGAAAGGTGAAAAAAACTTCCATTTTGTTTTATGCTGACTCAATTCTATGATCTGCCTCTCCATTTCATTCTTTAAGACCACCTTTCTTCTTCAGATTTCTACACTAACAATCACACAGACAAGTACACTATCTCACTCAGTTCCAGTGTTAAAACTAGAAGAGACCTTAGACTAAGCCATTCACTTTACAGAAGATGAAAACAGAAGCCCAGAGAAAATAAATAGTTCTTCCAAGGTCACACAAGTAGTTAAATAGCAGGGCTGGGACTCAAGCCCAGGGTGGCCGACTCCAATTCTAGCATTCAAAAAGGGGATTCCATTTGGAATGAACTACAGAATAAAATGCATTCATCAAACTCTCCAGTAACTCCATATCTCCTTATCCAAGATTTAAAAAACTAGGCATTTGTCCTTTTATAGTTGAGAAAGAACATTAAACAAATTCTTGGGATATTTTCATCAGGTTTAACTAATCTAAACATACATGAAGATTTGAACGCCTAACACTAAGGCTAGCCTAAGATAAATATAATCCCTTGCCTACAAGAGCAGTGGGCAGTCTATTTACTTATTTCCCAAAATATTAACTAAAATTATTAAATTAAAAACATTTTTCAAGCACAACAATAATGAAAGAGAAAGAGAATAATGTTAATACTACTAAGTCACAAATGAGATACAAAGGAAAACATCCCATAATTGAAGTGAGAAATGAACCATACCACAAAATACAGCAATGAAGAGGAGAGCATTATTATTAGCCAAGATTCATTGTTATCTATAAACCAACAAATAGAAGTAGTGAGTGAAAATCTATGATCTACATGAAAATTAGTTTTGGAACATGTCTTAAGCTTTTCAGTTTTACAAGATTAGTCTTTGGGGAAAACCTTCTACCTATCCACCAATTAATTAATTTCTGGAACCACTATAAAAATTCAGTAGAAAGTTATTTTAACGGAAATATGTAGCACATTACCTTTAAAATTGAAGAGTAAGAAAAAGAAAAAATAAATCTATTAGCTAATAAGCTGAATGTCTTTGGGCTTCTGTCCCATGTCTGAGTCTCTCCTTTTAAGTTGGGAAACTCAGTTTGTGTTCCTTCAGAAATATGAAAAATTACCATATTGGAAACAAGCCAATGACCTTGATCAAAGCAAGATTATGCATGAATGGTTAAAGGGAATACAACTCATGAGTACTGGATAATTTTCCACTCAACTTTCTCCTCTGAAATACACACTAAATTCACAGAAAACTATTTCAAATTTATTTGAAAATGTGGAATAAAAACCGTCCCATTAAAAACGTTTACAATATACAGGAAAAAAGCACTATAACATAAAACATGTGCATTTCTGCTCAATTTCTTTACTTACATTACCAAAGCTCAACTAAGTATCTCTAGAAATATTAAAAATCCGCCACTTAAATATTTTTTCCATGATAAATGATTAAAAGAAAACTCTAATAAAAAGTATGGAAATTACCTATCCACATAAGTACAATGAAACACCCAGATCTTTCAGAAATGCTTAGGTATACTTCTCCCATCTCATACCTGAAATTGATTTTTCATACCTAAATGCTTAAGACTTCATATTTATCCTATATTAACGTCATCTCATAATTTGTTCTTTCCACAAATGGAATGCAGAAAAAGAAATTTGATTGAGTATTCCAACTAGGTTCTAATTAAGTTTTTGTCAGAATTTAGCTGGAAGGCAACAGAAAATGAAAGGTAAATTGCCCAGGCTGCCCTCATAGATGGGGAGAAAGAAGACTGTTCTGCTTATATGTAATCAAATTTGAGCTGTTAATAACAATGGATAATTAGAGAAACAATGTAGTAAATGGAGGACCATTATGTCAAGAAGTCTTGTCCCAGGTTCAAATCCTACCTCTGATACTAGATATGTAAAAGAAGGCAAATCCTTTAAACTCTCAGTATATCTCAGAGATTCAAAGTCGTAGACAAATTGCTTCTATACCACTTAATTATCAGTGGAGGGAGCTTCCAAACCTGGAGTTCCCCAAAATCAATGAAATCACAATTCCAGATGAAAAAAAAAAGAGAATCAGATGAGATTGATGCCCAAACTCTGCACCCACACACACACAATCTGTTATTTGTTGCTGCTCCAAACTCTAGTCACATGCAAGAAAAAAAAAGATGAAAATTTCCAATCTAAAGGGGAGACACACACACAAGTTAGCTCCAACTCAGCCAAGCATGATACCAAGGGAGGACAAAGAAGCCAATCACAAAACACAAAAGAAAAAACTGAAAGCTACAACATCATGGAAACAGGAACTTTGAGGGTCACTACCATGGCAAGATATCTAGCAACAAGGTAAAGCAAAATATGTCACGTCTTGATTAAGTGTACCAACGTGTTGATGCAGGACTCTGACAGTTTGCAGAGATACCATACATAAATCTGGTTTCCATCACCACGTGGCCTGGATACCCCAGAATCATCACCATTCTGACAAATCCAACTTTGTGCCTTCTGGATTTTCTTCCATGTTTCATTCATTGCAGTTTTTAAAGGCATTTACGACTTAAGTGATAATTTCATTGGTCTATCATTTCATTAACATGGGTATTGTTTTCACCAATGAATCACATAATAGCAACTTCTCATCTTTCACAATTCTTATCCATGTTTCTCAATAAGTCTTTGATAGACTATCTTCCTGATTCACAGAAGGCCTTCCTCTAGCATGTGGTTCAAGCATTAACTATATTCCTTCAAAATAACTGTTTCTAAGAAAGGCAAGGATAGTTTGAAAAAGGAAAGAAATCTTGCCCAAATCAGCTATGTACAATAAGGATAAAAAAAATCTAAGAAAACCTTTAGCCATCCTTTTCTTAGTCTATGCCAGTATATGCTGAGAAAATTTATGCTAGCACATTTTAATTTCAAAGTATACTATATACATACATATTACAAACACAGATAAACCCTATCATCCTCAAGAGCTTCTGAAAAAGCCCACTAGGAGGAAAGTTACTGAAGAAAAAAAAAATTCAGCCTAACAAGTCAAGACATGCTTTTTCTACATCAGGTTATCTTTATACAAATATAATACACTACATTTCTTACACAGATTCCCGCCCCCCCCCTCCCCAAGGGAGATGGGTGGGAAATGAAATGAACATTTATTAAAAGTATATGATTTAATTTTTAAAATAAACATGCTAAAAAAATAAAAATAAAAAATAAATAAATATGCTACTGTATTTCCAAAAGGGCTGAAAAATCATAGTTTTTATCTGAAGGGGCCTTAAAAATGAGTCATTTTCATTCATTCCTCTTTGAAATTCTAAATTTGACACTAACAAGGTAAAGAACTAAGAACTAAAATGAAAAGCACCTCTCTTTAAAAAAAACTTTTTTAAATTCACATATAACAATGTTCACAATGGAAAACACATCTATTTAACCAGTAGGCTAAGTAAGTAGCAAAAACTCCACACCCAAGTACCCTATTCTTCCCTCCCTAGTAGCCAACATAGAAAGCGAGTATGAGGATCCCAACAGCTATCTAAAGGAAAGAGTGCCAATGATATCACTACCAATGTTGCTCCTATTGCTGGAAAAAGAGCTTGTCTTTTGTCCCAGATTAAGCCCTTCCCACCTAAAAAGCCACCCACCCTTCATCCTGTTATTTTTTGACCAAAAGGTTAGGGAACGTGAGATTTTTTTTCAGAGAATCATGCCACCTCAATCATGGCAACTCTAATCTGGACTGCCATCCAAGAACTGGAACCAATAATCTAGTCCAGTGACCTTCATTTACATATGGGGACACCACAGACTAGAAAAGCTAGAGAACGAAGGAAAGAAACATTTATTAAGTGCCTACTACGTGCTAGGAGCTTTAAAAAAAAAAATCTCATTTGATCCTCACAATAATTCCTATGATAAGGAGGTGCTAACAACCCAACTTACAGTAGAGGAAATTAAGGCAAACAGAATTCAAGTGACCTGTCCAGGGACACACAACTAGTAGTATCTGAGTCTGGACTTGAACTCAGGACTTCCTGACTCTGCTGTGCCACTCACCCCAAATTATGGAACTTGCTCAAGGTCATACACAACTAGTTAAAGGAAAAGTTGGGACTAAAAACCTAAGTCCTCTGACTCCTGCTCTAGTATTCTTTCCATTACACCGCACTGTCACTCAAGAGAGCTTCATAATTAGTTTTGTTAATGTTATTGAATTCATAAATCTGATCAGGTGTAAATTTTTTTTAAAAAATCAGAAATATACTCCCCCAAAAAACTGGAATAGAGAAAAAAAATCAATCAATATTCCTTTGATACACACAGAGTATTCCAAAAGTCGTAGTGCAGTTTTACATTAGAAAGCTTAAACTTTGCATTTAAATTGAAGAATGAAGCAAAACACTGAACTAAATACTGGGGAAGACAATATAAAAAATATAAACAAGACATAATGCCCTTCAGTAGTTTACAATCCAGGAGGAGATACCAAAACAAGCATATTAATAATGTTTATACGGAATAGAAATGTCCCCCCAAAATAGGAAATGGGTTCAATGAGAACTCAAAAGAACACGAAATCACTTCCATTGGGGATGGTCAGCTTAAGTACATTACCGGAACACTAGTTCTCACAGACTAGTGGTTAAGATAATGACATGAAAGATTACAGGAAACCTAACTGTCCCACACACACTGAAGCAAAGATATAAAAAGAGCACCTGATCACATCCTGATCGATCAAGAGACTCAAAGAGAAACAAAGTAAACTTCTCTATTCAGACCAGGACTGTACAAAAAAAAAAAAAAACCAAAAAACCAGTGGCCCTAACAAATGGGTTCCACCAGGTGCCCTGAGCACAGGTCAACAGCCCCAAAGCCTGCATGTGCCATGACCAGAGACCAGGGAGTGGGAAGAGGAAGCAAGTAATGTTCTGGATAGGGAAGCCACAGCCACTGAGCACTCCACCTATGGGGAGTGAAGAGTGGGTGGAAAGCTTATAGAACTTTGACAAGGATGGTCAGGAGACCACCACCCCCAACCCATCCAAAGTCCAAAGGACTCTGACTACCAATCACAATGAAGAAACAGTAAGCCCAGGAGCAGAGAGCAGCTCCACAGCAATTATTAGCATGGACTGTGAGGAAAAAAATAGTATATCCACAAAATATTCTAGAGTATCTGCAAATGAAGCAAAAGAGAGAAAATGGAATCAGAGCTCTAGAAGAAAAAACTTGAATAGTTTAGAGCAAAAGGCAGAAAAGCTTCCTGTAGTGGACTCTATATAAATTACATTGAAACAAACAGAATTCAGACTCCTGGAGACCACAAAAAATATTGGAACAAAGTCAAAAGATTAGAAGAGAGGAAAATATGCTATCTTCATCCAGAGAAAGAACTGTGAAGTTTGAATACAGATCGAGGCGCACTACATGATCGCCTTTTTTTTGCTTCTCTTTTGTTTTTTTGGGTTGGGTTTTTTTTTTTTTTGGTTCTGTTTCTTCTTTCTCATGATTCATTTCATTGGTCAAAATTCTTCTCCACGACTTGACTAGTGCACAAATTAATTCAATGCGAAGTTATACATGACAGTTATATGAGATTCCATGCCGTCTTGGGGAGGGAGGGGAGAAAATCTGGATCTCAAAACTGTGTAGAACCGTGTTTGGTAAACTAAAAATAAATAAAGAAATTTAAAAAAAAAAAAGAAGAGAGGAAAATATGAGGTTTCTATCAGTAGCAAATAACACAAACAAGTTGAGGAGAGATCATTTAAGAATCATCAAACTCCCTAAAAATTATGGTCAAACAAAAAAGTCTGGATACCATATTTTGAGAAGTTATAAGCTCTGGGCAGATCTAAGAGAACCAGAAGGCAAAGTAAAAAAGAGTCTATCAGTCAGCTATTAAAAGAAACCCCAAATTGAAAATACCCAGGAATGTTATAAATTGCAGAGCTCCTAAATCCAAGAAAAAATATGACAAACAGCCAGAAAGACTTCAACTTACTAAGGAAACACCATCAATTATTACACAAGATTAAGCTGCAATTATATAAAGAAAAGAAAATCTTGGAATACAATATTCTAAAAGGCATTCGCTTATGAGCAAGAATAATGTACAAATAACTGGACCTTCAACAGATTAGAGGACTTTCAAATATAAAAAGGCCAAGGCTGAATAAAAATTCTGAAACAAGAACACAGGAGAGTCCAGAGAAACCTAGAGGTATATATTTGAGCAACTGGAAGGGACTGAAAGATGAAGAACTTCTTATATTCTAGCAGAGGGAGAAAAGACAAGTGCCCCTTCAGAATCTCACTGTCTTCAAGGGACACAGGAATTTAAAAAGATAACTCCAAAGCTAGGGGTGGTTTTATTATCCCGAAGCTTTTAAGAGAAGAAAACAAATGTAGGGGGAAAAGGAATAATATAGAGAAGAGCTTACTGTTTCTCATAAATGAGATGTGTGAGGATAAAAATGACCAGTAGAAGGTGGGGACATCTCATAAACTTTATTCCAATCTGAACTGGATGAAGGAGAGTGAAAAACACCCAAAGAATCTAGTATAGCAGTACATTAGACTCAACAGAAAAAGGGAATAAGAAATTTTAAAGAAGAGTAGAGAAAGAATAAAAAAAAAGTAAAATATCTCTCACAGCTAGCAAACTGTTATCATCTAGAAGAGGCCTGTACAACCTGTGGCCTATGGACTGCTTATGGCCTGCTGGCCACTTGCAGCATGCGGGAAGGATGTTTTCCTCTACGATTTTCACAGGCCACACAAAATCCTTTGGCAGGCCGCAAGGTATACAGACCTGATCTAGAGTCATGCAGAACCTTTAAAGCTATTCTTTCATTTCTTGATGCTATACAACATAACCAAACAAAAGAACTTCTCACTCTGAAACCACTGAACCTGACGTATATTTAAAAAGGAGAGAAACAACCACGAAAGCCCCACATTCTTCCTTTCAGACTTTTAAGACAATTTCACTGAAAAGTTAAAAATTAGCCCATAGTGTCCATTAACAATTGTTTTGGTTCAAAACAACAATCAGGATGTCTGTTATATTCACAATATATATTTATTGTATGACCGTGGTGACTATGTTAAGCGTTAAAGCCCAGGACGAAGAAAAGCTTTATGAACATTTACAAAATTTCTTTGTTAATATCTTTCCATAGCTCTCTGAGTGGAGTTAGGAGAAGAATACGGTGGGAAATGCAGATGATGTAAACCAAAAGATGTCAGCAAACATTTATTCTTAAAAATAACCTTTCCAAATTTATATAAAGTTTATAAAAATGTATAATTTATAAAATTTACATGTATTTATTTATATATAAAATGTATATACTTTTAAATTAATTTATATTTTTCTTTAAAAAAATGAATATGAAAAATTACAAACTCCCACCCCTTCTTAAAAATAAAAAATTATGATAGTAGGTTTACTTCTTAATCTCTTAAGGTTAGAGACATTTCCTTTAATAGTCTCAAGTCTTAATAATAAGTTAACAGCCTTATAGCTAAACTTTTGGGAAAAGATTCGTATGAAATAGATGTACAACCATAAGTAGTATTTACATGTAACTGAAGTTTCATGAATAAATTCTATTAATAAAACTATCCATTTTGGACAAAAAAAATTTTGATTTAGAGAATTAATTTTCATCCTACCTTCCACTACATCATGATGCACAGCTCTTTATTCTGTCAGTTTTCCACTTCTCGCACTATCTGAGGAAAACAAAACAACATTTAATTTTGGCACTTCCTTTCTAGTTTATTATTTTCTTATAAATGTTATATATAAAATGTTTCATATGCATAGGTTTTCAATGAAATCACAATATTCCCTTGTCAATTCAATCCTAATTCCTATAATGGAAGGGGCCTAAATAAATCACTTTTCCATCAGAGAACCTTTGCAGGATGATTTTTATCTAGTACCTTAAATTCCCCAAATGACTAGTCCCTAGAAGAGCCCTAAGCTTCCTACATAATCTGCTCAACCATTACTCACAGTGTTGGGGGGAAAAATCATGAACAAAGAATCATTCAACAGGAAAAATATCATAAAATGGCTCTGAAATCAGACAATCTCTATCTTCCAAAAATTTTTATTGTATTTTTCCTAAGCAGAGAAAACAGCCAAGGCTACTTTCTAGTGAAATCAAAAGCAAAGAGAATGATATTTCTTTGGAGAGGATCATGAAAATATGGCCTGCTTCTACCAGTACTAACTATATCAGCAAGCGGGGAAAATACAGGGAAAACCTTCAAATGGATTACCCTAAATACAGGATATGGAAACTATCCCTTCTCATTCAAAAGCCTTGAACTTCACCACAACCTCATGAGATAAGGTACCACTATTATGTCAATTTCAGAGATGAGAAAACTGAGGCTGAGAGAGGTTAAGCAACTTGCTCAATGACCACACAACTAGTACTACAAGTCTGAACCTGTATAGGGCAGGATGAGAATTTAGTAATAATAAGCTTTCCTGATTCCAAGTCCAATGTCAGCAAGAATGCATAGAGTAGTAATACCACTATTAGATCTGTTTCCCAAGGGTGAGGAGGAAAAAGGGAAAAGAATCTCTATGTTCTAAAATATTTATAGTGGCCCTCTGTGTTGGCAAACTGGAAATTAAGGGGAGGACCATCAATTGGGGAATGGCTAAACAAGTTGTGGTATGGAATTGGGATGGCATACCACCACAGCATAAGAAATAATGAGCAAGTTGATTTTAGAAAAACATGGAAAGACTTGCATGAAATAATGAAGAGTGAAATGAGAAGAACCAAGAGAACGTTAGATACAGTAGCAGCAATACTGTTCGAAGAATAACTGTGGACAACTTAGCTATTCTGCATATTGTAAATATTCAGATTAATTACAAAGGACCTATGAAGGAAAACACTATCTACCTCTAGAAAAGGAGAGAGAGAGGGAGGGAGAGAGACAGTTTGGAACTTAAATGCACAAAAAAAATTAAATTTTAAAAAAAGAATGTATAGGGTAGGTAAGAAAAGAGAGGAATTAAAGAATGCCACCTAGATCATATGGAAGAGAACAGCATCTGAGAGAGAGGACAGCAATACCATCAACCGAAATGGAGATGCCAAGATCTGAAGGCAGGTACAGTCAGTTTTAAATATGACAAGTTTGAACATCCTGATGGATGTCTGGCAAAAATAAATGTAGGGCTTTCTGGGTCTGGAGAGAGGATGAAGTTAAGAGATTACTATATTATTTTGAATATCAGCATGACTTTTCCCACAAAGTGGGTCTGTGTAAAACCTGAGTCGATCTTATAATCAGGTTGTTACTTTAAATCGTTTTGATCACTACTGCTTTCTTTGTGAGAAGACAAAGAGCAATGGTAATCAAAATATATATCTTGACTTGAATTAAAAGAAATGTAAATGGTATTTCACAGTAAAATTCTCCCTCCTACTAACTTATAACTACACAAGTAAATAGGCACATACTTTCTATACCCAAGCAGAACATAAGTTTCTTGAAGGCAGATTTTTTTATACTCCCCACTAACATAAGTGTCTTGCATGGGATAGATGTTCAACGTTTGCTGAAAAGAAATGAATTTTTAATAGGGCTAATAAGGCTATTATTTATCTTATGTATCTTATTTAATAAGGTAATGTTATTTACCTTATTAATGTTACAAGAGATGGTTTTCTAGATAGGGGAGAAATACATTCAGAAATGAAAATATATTCAGAACTGTATCAATAAACTTTTTAAAAACAAAATACTGTACGATTATTTTTCAGCGTGGGTGTGTATTATACCTACCTACAAACATACTTTTCCCCCTCTTCAAAGAACTCTCACTTTAGGATCAAGGGCCATATTGGGGATTAACCTAGACTAGCAGTAGATCTCGTGTTTACCCCAGAGAAGCTATCACTGAAATTATAAGAATAGATGCCATAACAAGGGAGAGATATAGAAGAAGAAAACAAAGGTCAAAGACAGGATAAAATATTAAACATTTCCCCTTCCTTAATGTGGACAGGATTGGTGATAGACCAAGTACATCTGTTATCTGAGGACCAAATGGCCAAGTCAGAGACTGTTGATAGTTATCAGGCTGACTACAAAGCAATGAATTATCTGACCATTGCACCTCTGGGAAGCTTGCTATCACAGATGCTTGAACTATCAAAGTATCAGTTATAAACAATATTACTTAATTTTTACTTGCCTGTGCATCAATCTAAAGTAGATTCAATTCCTACAGACAAGAATCATAATGTGGTTGTGTTTTTTTTCCCTCCCCTCAGTGACTAAAAAGAGACAGGTATCATAGAAAAATTCAAATATTAATTCGAGGATGTAAAGCACCCAGTTCAATAAAAGCAGTGAATTTTTTTAAAGAGGATAAAACTTCCTGAAGGATTAGATTCCTCTCTAAACACTGAGTGACATCATAGAAATTGTATAGTGAAGAGAAGTGAAACCTGAGCTGGAGTTAACTGTACCAATCTGCTCACGATTCACTTAACTTTTCTGTGTTCTACTTTAGTATCTTCCTCAGTAAAAGAGGAAGTGAGTTTTACTAGTATTTGCTTTGTCTACCTTGACTGCTTTCAGAGTTGTACAACAAATGCTTATTAAGCATCAACTACATACAAACATACATAAATATTGTTCTCTGCCCTCAAATAGCTTACAATCTAGCAGGAATTACTCACTGCTTCTTGCAGTCTCGTCATTTTTAATTGCCACCACCACTACCACTCTCCTTTGTTTCAGAAGGATCTCATGACATTAACACACATGATTCTGCAGACCCACTAAAAACAAACAAGGCACAATTATTAACTGCAAATTTTGAACTAGTCACTTTGATTCTCTGGGTCTCAATTTTATTATCTATATAGTGGGAAATAATTTTTGTCCTCACCATGTCATGGGTTTTAAGAATTAAATGAGAAAGGAAACTGTGATGGAGAGATCTAGAATCCTAGATTTAGAGGTGGAAAGAACCTCGGAAGTCATCTAGTAAAATGAGGAAGCTGAGTCTCAGGGAGGCAACATGAGTTACCCAAAGCACACTAGAGTGGCAGTACTGGGATTCCAGTTCAGGTTCCCTAACTCTAAACTGGACAAACTTTCCACAGCACCAACAATAAGAAGGTGCGCCACCAAAATTCACCTGCCCACTGAGTGGGAGCAGCACCTCCTCTATAGAAACCTTTTTAGTTGGGGACATCAGTAACATGTAGCTCCAAGGAAAAATCTGCCATGTTGATTCTCTTGAGGAACCAAACAACGGGCAGGGATGGCAGCTGGACTTGGGGACATCCCAGGAAAGGTTGCAGAATGGAATATTCTTGGAAACAGAAGAATGAGACAGAACTGTGCTTGGACAGGGCTCCCGACAGGTCAGGTCCTTTTTTCATTTAGGGATAGAGAGCAGTTTTAGCTGGTATAGTGAATGGTCATAGACAAGCCACACAGATGTTGTTCAAGAAGCCATGGAAGCAGGGTTTCGAGTATGGAGAACAAGGACCCAGTACTGAATCCTGCCAAGGAAAGACATAGTATTCAACTCCTCAAGAGCACGACACAATAGAGGGAAAGCAGTCACAGCCCAGCCAGTTTCCAGAATCCAAAAGGAAGGAGAAAATAAAACAAGTCTTACAACATATGCCTCAAATACAGGAAAGCCACCTGGGGCTATAGAGGAGAAGGCAATAAATAAGTTTGTCAAAAGAGGGGGAGGAAGAAAAATGACAGACTACAGATGGTGATAAGGTAAACAAGTGATGGGAAACCAAAGTGGCTAGGGATGAATGGTGAAGCTACAGACCGGACCTATGATTTCAGCAGTATATGGAACTCCCAGGACAGAGATCTTTCTCTACCAATCTTAGTATTAGGGTATACAGGGTTTTTGGAAGGACTAGTACTTCTGCTGTGAGGGCCTTCCGAGCCCTTTTCAGTGCTGCTCATCCACCTTTGGTGTCCACCTGTTCACCAAACTCTCACCTATGGCTTCAAGAAGCTACAGCATGCACAGCAGCCACACCCTAGTAAAACCTTCTTCACAGAAGAGGGGCTAAACCAGGTTAAAGGTAACCAACAGGTCTCAAAGTTGTGAGTGAGTTGGGGGATGTCTAACCCAAGCATGTGAAGACTTTGCCCAGTGGAATAGGCAGATGAGAACAATTTGTTCCAACAGCCACGAAGGCTTCCAAAGCAAGTGCTGTGAAAAAGAGCTTTGCTAGACATCAAAGACGCCAAGGTCATCCACCGCATCCTGGGCCATCACCAGCTGCCTTTACTTTTGTTTTGCCACTGGACTTCGATGGCTCTGGAAGGAAGGGTGAGGCCAAAGAACTTCATGAGCAAGTGAAGACATCACCCAAGTCAAGACATCCCCTGCGATATCACTTTGAAAAAAGATGAACAACGACGACCCCAAATCTAAGTCAGCACGTCCTTTAAAACTGTATACGGTCTTGGAGAGTTGCCTAGAGAGACTTCTCACAAGCATCTTGTCCAAGATCATACAGCCGGTACGAGGCTAATGTAGCATTTGAACCTAGGTCTTACTGACTTCAAGGCCAGCTTTCTCTCCACTATAAACACCATGGTGCATCTGAATGACGAAGAGGCATGCAAATAAATATAAATATAGGAAACAGTAAAGCCCCAGATGGGAAAAGAAAACTAGGTGGATCTTCTTTAGAAGAAGCGGTCATGCCTAAGGTCCAAGGAAGAACCTCTAGAGAAATAAAGGCGAGGAAAGATCAAGTCCATGGTATGACGAGTTCTTAGAAGATTTACAAGATACAGATACACAAGAAGGAAGAGCCTCATAAAGCCTGAGACATGTGGAGATGGCTGGGGAGAAAAAAATGTTAAGGGTGAAAAGCAAAGAGGGAGTTAAAAGTAAGCAATAAAGAATTAAATGAACAGAGATAATGTAAATCATAACTGAAATATAAATAGATTATATTGTAATAGCATGAGAATGTACAATACCAGAGACCTGACTTCTAGAACTGAGAGCACTAGAGAAACAAGAAAAAAAGAAATAAAATTAACTTAATGTTTGAGAGAACCCAAATGTATGAAAACTTTTCCCCCTTTGGGGAGTTAAGGGGGGAAAGGGAGTTTGATAACAGATTTAAGAAGAATTAGAACTATCTAGTATGTATTTGTAGGGGAACAGGAAGTGGGATAGGATCCACACCTGTGATTTTGATGGGGTGGGGAACTCCCAGTGTGGCTACTCACACGTATACAGACTTTGCTGAGGTACTGAAAGGTTAAATAACTTGTCGAAACTAGTATGAAGAAAGAACTTAATCAAGTCCTCCTGACTCCAAATCCAACCCTCTATCAAAACATGTTGCCATTCTAAAATACCTTTTTGTAACAAAACCTGTGAGGCTAAAATGAGAAACTGTTCTAATTATATGAAAAGACTTCAAAAGGTATCATGCAAACTTAAGGTATTACTGTCCTGTTGTTGGCTTTCACCTCAGTCAATAGCAAGATCCTTAATTAAACCATCTGTATAGTTTCCTAGACTGATCTTTGAAGAAATTGATAATAGAATCCAGTTGCCATTTAGGATTTCAGCTTTTGCATAAAACTGGATACATACCTAGATCCCCAAGACACAGAGCTTGATCGTATTGCGTTAGTAGAGCAAAGCAAAATCCCTTACTACTTTTAACTTTCCTAAGAATTTCTTGAAACAATTCTAACATAGTTAAATTCATCTTAAATGAGTCAGGCAGAGTCAGAAAGCACTTAAACTGCTTAGAAGCTATTTGAAAGAAAGCACAAGATGAAAAGGTCTCTACTATAGCTATTTTAAAAATCCCCACATGTGCCAGGCAGAGAAACTTGATTAGCAATTGCAAGGTATTGGAAGAAATTGGTCCCAGTTTTGGCAAAGAAAATTGTTTGGAACACTGACTCCAATAATCAGTTGTCTAGTTAAAGAGATCTTAAGCTATTTTAAGAGAGGTTCACTGTCCACAACAAAGAAGCCTCAGGTCAAACCACACCTCAAATAATACATTCATTCCAGGTGTCACTTTTTAAAATGTGTTTGGAAATTATGGTATATGAGAAATACTGAAGAAACTAAATATGTTTTTAGTCCAAAGAACACTTAGAGATAACATGACTGCTCTCCTCAAATATTCAAAGGGTTATTCTGTGCAATTCCAAAGAGAAAAATTTGCCGCAATGGATGGAAATTATAGGGAGGCAAACTTCAGCTTAACCTAAAGAACTAACAGTTAAGCTGCTCCAAACTGAAACGGGCTATATAATGAGCTCCTCCATGATTGGAAGTGTTCAAACACAAGTTAGATGACCACCTGTCAGGAACGTTGAAGAAGGATCCTTCATTTCTTAGGGTCTATAAGCAGACAGAACTTTCTTGACATGCTTTTTTTCTAAACAAACAGATCTGCCAAGCCTTCGTACAAGTGTTTTGTGTCTGCTCATGGCATCTAAAAAAGTACCAATGATATGATAAGTTAACAAAAATCATCATATTTTGGACTAGTGGAAAGACTTGGGGAAAGTCATTTATTTCTGGAACTGACTAGCTTCATAAGCTTAGGTAAATTTCTTAAGTTCCTTTAGGGTATGGACTGTTGTCTATTTTTGTCTTTCTATACCCAGCACATAATGTGCTTAATATGTTTGTTAAATTGAACTGTAAAACAGTAATGGTAACTGTTCCCCTCCATCACATCACAATACCATGAGAACAAATAAAACAAAGTCTCTTGCAAATGCACCAGGCTCTCAATATCACTGGAAATACAGGAGGCTCAAAAAATTCTAACAGATTATTTTCCTCCATATAAATTTAACTCCTATTTTACATTTCACCACACAGTCTAGAATTTCTCATCAGTCATGTGTGGTATACCAAATTAATAGGAAGTACTCTAAAAAATTATGTCTAAGTGAAGCTAAGAAACAAGGTGACAGAGCTTTTATTTGGCACCTATGGGTTAATGCAAAAGACAAAAAACACATTTTATGAAACCTAAGCTTTACAAGCTGCTTTACATACTTATTTGATCTATGAATTAGTACTAGTCAATTACCAGCATTTCACCCGAGCAAACTAAGGCTCATTCTAACTTTAGGAAGGTCACAGTTAGCACAGGTCAAAACCATGATTTGACCCTCAAGTCTTCTGACATCTCTTTCCACTACAATACACTCAGCCTCCACAGGAGCACACATTACACCTGGAAGGGATTTTTGAAGTCTGTAGTTCAATTCACAAGATGAGCCTCAGGAGCCTAGGGGGAGGTGAGTAACAGAATCCTTAAGTACAAGTCTCCAAACAAGGAAGTAAAAAGGCTCTTCCCTTTACATCAATTACCTACAACACTTAGATTCACATTCAAAATTACATGCAGGTCCAGTCTTCAGGACCTGAAAAATAAAAACAGGAAACTGCCCTCCTTTTCCATTATCTTGAATGCTTTGACCCATAAAATGCTGTGACAAGCAGATATCACCTACACAAGCTCTGAGTCCCCCTCTTTAAGTTAACTGGATTGGATATGTGCATTTGAGAATGAAAAACAGTGAGTGAGTAAGAATCCCTTCTGAGAAATTTTGCAAATGGGGAAGGGATAGTGGAACCAGCAGAGACCTGATGAGATTAAAAAAGGGACCTAATTTTCCCTTCCACCCAGACACATCTGGAGAGCCACGCGGCTTTTGCTAGCTGTTGCAGCTGCTGAGGTTTTCCCCGTTATCAGGCAAGCCCGAGGGCTGTGGAAGTAGATAGCATACCCAGGGAAGCGGAAAGAACCTTTAAAAAAAAATGCTAGAAATTGGGTGGTAAGAGGTATGAATGAGTTAGTTGCCAGACGTCACCATGAGTGAGTGGCTTTTAAAAAATCAGACAGCAAAGATGGGGAAGCATTAAGAGAGCAGTCCTCGTAGAAGGGATGAGATTTGACAGAGGGGAAGATAGAGACGGTGTGGATAACCGAGGAAGGGAAGGAAATCGGGTCAAACACCTCAGTGGCTAAGCTCCGAAGGTCTGGCTGGGAGGCTAGAGATGGAGCCCGAGGCAGAAGAATGAAGGGAAAGGCCAATGGGGAGCTCTGTGGGGCCGCGGGCGAGGCAGCACCCCGGCTCGGGGATCAGAGCCCATGACCGAGCCTGGGCTGGGGGTGAGTGCTCGCTGGTGGCAGCTGGGGAATGCCGCATCCTTTTCTGATCCTGCCCCTCGCCCCTGGAGGGACACATCACGGGGGAGGACGAGGGAGATGATTGGGGATGGGGACAGGAGGGGGTGAGGGCATAATGCAGCAACCCGGGGAGGCCGGCGCAGGAGGGCAGAGGAGACGGAAGCAGGAGCTGGGCAGGATGACAAGCCTCCAAGACACCAGCGAGGGGAGGGGTGCAGAGGGGCAGGGGGATGGGGCGCGGAGCGGAGGCCTCGGGGGACTGCGGGGACAAACGCGGGGAGGCCCTTGGCCTCCCGAGTTAAGGGCTCCAAAGCTGGGCTCAGGGACGCCTGAGGGAGGGGAGCCTAGAGCCCCGAGGGGGGCTCGCGGACGCACGTGAGGCGGGGAGGAAGCTTCGGCGTCCCAAGTGCCCCAAGTGCACCTGACCCTCGAGCCGGGGATGCGGGCAAGGGCATGAGCGGGGCCTCGGCACGCGCCGGAGGTCCGGGGGAAGGGGCCTTGGGACACACTAGCGGACGGGAAAGGGCCGGGGGACCCTTCAGAGTCCCAAGTGCATCAGACCCCCGGGCCGAGGCTAAGGAGGGGCGAAGCCCTGAGCATAGGCACGGCGGGGTGGGGGAATGCACGGGAGGGCAGGAGGATGCACTTGAAGCCCGCAGGGGGTCCTCTGCGCCCGGACCCTACCAGCCTGCCCCGGGGCCCCCGCATCTAAAGATGCGGATGAAGGATGGAGGGGAAGAGCCGGGGGATGAGGACCGCGAGGTCTACACCCCCGGAAGATGAGAACTCCCGGGGTCCCACTCTCCAAGGAGGAAGCGTGGGGCGGGGGCTACGCTCCTTGCGGGCAGGCATTGTTTCACTCTGCCTTTGTACCCTCGGCGCCTAAAAGCGCGAGCACACAGTAGGCGCTTACTCAACGCCGGCCGAGGGACGGACTGCCGAGCCGGAGATGCGGAGGGAGGGAGGGGGGCGGACCGAGGAAGACGCAGGGTCTCGGCGGCCCGAGGCTGGGGTAGGCAGGCCCCCGCGGGGGGAGGGGGAGTTGTAGGAGGGAGGGGTCCCGAGGCGGGGGCGGGGTGGCCCGGCTCGCGGTCCGGTCCCGCCCCGCCCGGGGTCGGCGCGCTAGATCTCACCTGGGCCGGGCTGCCGGCGGCCGCGCCGCTGCCTCGCCCGGAGCCGGAGCCGGAGCCGCGTGTCGTCCTCAACCTGCTCCCGCTCCCGCTCCACCTCCGCCGCCTCCAGACGCCGCCGCTGCTGCTGCTGCCGCTGCTGCTGCCGCCTGCAAAATGGCGCCGCCGAGGGGAGGGCAGGAGGCGGGGGAGGCCGCGGGGAAGCCAAACCCCCCAGCCCTCCCCCTGTCGCTGCCGCCGCCGCCGCCGCGGCCTCCTCCTCCCCCCGCCCCCTCTCCTGCGCCCCCCCGCCCGCGACACACACCCCCTTCCAGCCTCCCCGCCCCCCCGCGCGCCGGCACGCGCGGCGCCCTCTCACCGCCCCAATTTCGTCAGTACCCTCCCCCAGCCCCGCCGCAGCCCCGCCCCTGCCCTCCCCCAGCGCCTACCTTCACCCCCTCCCCAGGCGCGTCCCCTCCCCCTCCTGCCCCTCCGTGCCCTTTTCGCCCTGATCTTCCTCCGTCCAGCCCGGCCCCTTTCCTCTTCCCCTTCCTAACCCTGCTACCCCAAATGAACGGAACCGCGCACTTTAGAAAAGAAAAATAGCCAGGAGGCTAGATTCAGGGACCACCCCCCCTCATTTCCTACCCCACATGTCCCAACCCGGGCCCTCAACTCCAAGCCCTTTACATCAGGAGCTGAGAGGCATCCTATCTCCAAGTCTTTGAATTGGTCCTAATTAAATCTATTCGACCTCTCATATCATCCCATCTCCCCTAAATTCTCCTTTGGAATCCCCCTTCTGAGGAAGGTTGCCACTTTTAAATTTAAATTCGCTTTGCCTCTACACCTGCCAGTCTTTGGACTGAAGGTGTTCCTAAAAATAACCCAACCACCCTGGGGTGCCCAAATTCCCCTAATTGTCACCAGTCTATATGCAGAAGGGGTGCCCACACTCCCCTAATTGTTACTGGGTCTATGTACAGAAGGGGTGTCCACACTCACCTAATTGTTATCGGTCTGTATGCAGAAGGGGTGTCCACACTCCCCTAATAGTAACTGGTCTGTTTGCAGAATTCACTTCCAAATGCAATACAGGATAACACCCTCAATGTAATAATCCCAATAGCTAACGTTATGAGCCAATACTATACATGTTATACGTGTCATCTCAACAAGCCTGTGAGGTAGGTACCATTTTACAGATGAGGAAAACCGACTGAGAAGGACTTAAATTATCTGCTCATGGTCACAAAGCTGCTTCTTAGGAAAGGCCGGATTCAAAACCAGATCTTCTGGACTCCAAGTCCAGCAGTGTACCCACTTAAACAAATTGCCTCTCCAAGATAACAGAATTACGGACTGAGAGCTAAAATGGACATCAGGTAGAGGTCATCTAATCCAACCCCCTCCTTCATTTTACAGATGAGGAAACAATTTTTATTTTCCCAAATTTTCATTTTTAATGGAGGCTCTTTGCACTATGGTTTCTTAAAATATGTTTTAGGGGTAGGGATTTCTCTGGGTTTTTAATGAACTTAACAAACAGTGCTTACTGTTTGTTGAATTTGGGAGTCTACTGGATGGGGAGAGAACAAAAAAGGTTAATTCTTAAATCCTACCTATTAGTTATAAGATTTTAGGGTGGTCTAGGGAGGGGGGCCTCTCTACATTGCTATAGGGACCAAGTAGACTGTCAGAATGTATGGAACATTAAAAAAAAAAACCCTAATGATTGGCACTTACATAGGGATTTTCATCTTGAAAGTGATTCTGTCTTGGCCAATATTAACTAATTAATTCTCACAACAGGCCTTTGAGGGAGGTAAGGAATTGTCCATGATCAAATTTCACGTTTGAAAGAAACAGCTTTCATGATCAGAATTATAAACCTTTATTAATCACTTCCATACACATGGAATTGTATTCAGGACACACATCATCAGTTCACATTTGCTGAGTGCCTAGAGGGGGTGTGGTGCAGAACTAAGAATTATGGGAATCTTAAATTAGAAAGGATGTGGTGTATATCTTTGAAAAACTCACAAATTGTTATCTATAATTTTCTTTTCCCAAATAACCTTTTAAAAATGAATCACAAAAAAAAAATGAATCACTAACAGGAAATGCAATGGTTTATTTTTTAGGATGTCATTTTTTAAATTTGTGAAGCACTGGAAATCTCCTTCCGTGGCTTATACTGGATCTGATGTGACCTTGGGTTCCCAAAAGGCTGTGTCAGCAGACAGCAAGGTCTGGCAGGTCTACCAAGCCAGAGGGAAAGCTTAGAGGACAGGCCCAGTCTGTCATCCTAGGACCAAACTAGCTAAATTTGTAGTGGCTCATCATCAGAAGGTTGGCCACCGGTTGACAATTTCTTTCAGCCACAGCAACTAGTAAAGACTATCTATTAAGGAGAGGAGGGCAGCTAAATGGTGAAGTGGATAGAGTGTCAGGCCTGGAGTCAGGAAGACTCATCTTCCTGAGTTCAATCTGGCCTCAGAAACTTACTAGCTGTGTGACCCTGGGCAATTCACTTAACCCTGTTTGCCTCAGTTTCCTCGTCTGTCAAATGAGCTGGAAAAAGAAAAAACAAACCATTCCAAGAAAACCCCAAATGGGGTCACAGCAAGTCAGACATGACTGAAATGACTGAGCAGCAACAAAATTTGGAAGAGAAATTGCTATCCGCAGTAGTGGAGAGAGTATTGAAAGGGCCTAAATCCCAGGTACTTAGAAGACTGAAATAAGTGTTGAAAACTCCAAAGACCCCTAAAGGATAGCAACCTACTCAATTATTCAAAAAAATGTGAAAATAATTTCTTTATGAAGGAAAAATGTAGTTAATTTCTGGATATAGTGGGCAAGAAACCATCTATTTTCTTAAATATATGTATATATGTAGGTCATTAGAATATTTTATTTTTACAATATAATACAATATAAAAAATAGTTTCAGTTGCTTTCTTCTAAGCTTTGCTAAAGCAGTACTAGGTTTTTGTAGCAGCTGTACAGAATGTCCCAAAAGTCTTAGGGCCTTAAAATTGAACTAAGACTTTTGGCCCACCTTGTGTAAGAGAGAAGTCTAGGTATGTTTATCCCTACTAAAGATGGAAAAATAGGGGCAGCTAGGTGGCACAGTGATTAGAGCACCCACCAGCCCTGGAACCAGGAGGACCTGCGTTCAAATCCGGCCTCAGATGTTTGACACAATTATGAGCTATGTGACCTTGGGCAAGTCACTTAACCCCAATTGCCCTGCCCTTCCCCCTCAAAAAAAAAAGATGGAAAACTAATTCTAGGCTGAAATTTACATAATAGCTTATATTTATGTATAGCACTTTAAGTTTTGCAGAACAATTTGCTACTTTAAGGATATTTCCTCATTTTATCATCGCAAAGACCCTGGGAAGTTGGTTTTAATATTGTTCCCCCCTTTACAGAAGGGGAACCAAAACACTTACAGATTAAGTGACTTGCCCAGGGTCACACATAAAGTAAGTATCTGAGCAGGATTTGAACTCAGGTCTTCCAGACTCCAGGTCTAGAACTCTAAGGAATCTATGACAGATCAGTGAGTGGCTGTCTCTAAGCATTCAATTCAGATGATCAAATGAGATAGTATTTGTTTAAAAAAAAAAGCTTAGCAATAGTGTCCAGTACTTTGTAGGTACTATATAAATACTCTCTTCCCTTCTCAATTCAGCAAAGATCAAGCATTTGCTATGTGCAGCTGCTTTGCTAGGTCCTGAGGGGACATACAAAGTTTAGATAAGATACAAAATGCAGATTTAGTCCAGGCCATCCTAGAACTATTAGGAAGATAGGATAAGGCAACCCCACAGCTTCAAGCACTACCCCTGTGACTCTCCAGATCGAAGTACTCCTTCCTAGCCACCATGCCACTATGTCAGTTAGCCAGTCAGTCAATAAACATTTATTAAGCATCTATAATATACCAGGCACTGTGCTACATTCTGGGGATTCAGAGAAGCAAAAGGCAGTCTTTGCCCTCAGAGCTCACAATTTAATTGAAGAATGCCAAGTGCCCACTAAAACTGAGGTGGGGAAAGGAGGTATCCAGTGGCACCAGGGCATGCAGTCTTACAGCCAGGTGGGGAATCATGAGATTGTTAAGTGGAGAATCTGGAAGGAGGTCTCCAATACCTACACTTCACCCTCTCCAGTCAGAGGGAGTGCAGGGCCCTAGGGGCATAGGATACTGAAGAGGTGTGAGTTTTGGAGTTGATCTCATTGGAAGATGAATTTCTGGAGACAATGTTGAAAAGCTCAGGAGAACAATCCCAAAGGAAATGTCTTGTCTCTCCCTATTAGAAGCTAATTTCTTGAAGACAAAGTCTGAGTTTTTTTGCATTTGTGTATGTTTTGCTTACATGTGAAGTACATTGTGAGAGCTCTTTTATACATTCATTCATTATGAAGGGCTTTAAATGCCAAACAGAACATTTTGTATTTGTAAGGCAATAGGAAGCCCCTGGAATTTATTAAGTAGAGGTGTGTCTTGATCAGACCTATGTTTTAGGAAAATCACTTTAGTGTCTGAAGGGGGGATAGATTGAAGTGAGGAGAAATGAGGCAGGCAGACCACCAGCAGGTTATTGCAACAGTCCAGTTGTGAGGTGATGAGGGCCTGCATCAGAGTGGTGGCATTGTCAGAGGAGAGAAGGGGACATATTTAAGAGATGTTGCCAAGGTGAAATCAGCAGAAACTGGCAACAATTTGGACATAGGACTGAAAGAAAGTGGAGAATCCAAGATAACTCCCAGATTGGGATCCTGAAGGATGGGGAGAATGGTGTTGCCCTTTACCTGAATAGGGAAGATAGGAAGTGGGGCAGGATTTTAGAGGGAAGATAATGAATTCCATTTTGGACAAAATGAGCTTAAAATATCTGCTGGACATCTAATTTGAGATGTCTGAAAGGTCGTTGGAGATGTGAGATTAGAGATCAGCACAGAGATTGGGGCAAGATAAGTAGATTTGAGAATCATTGGCATAGTGATAGTAATTAAATCCATCAGAGCTGATGAGACCACCAAGTGAAGTAACAGAGGGAGAAGGGAAGAGGCCTAACACTGAATGAACCCTGCTGACATCTATGGCTAGAGGGCATAATCTGGAGAAAGATCCAGCAAAGGAGACAGAGGTTTTAGATAGGTAGGAGAAGAATGAGGAGTAGTGTACTAAAAACCTAGAGAGAAGAGTATCAAGGAGGAGAGAGTGAGCAACAGTGTCAAAGGCCGCGAACAGGTCAAGGAGGATGAGGATTGAGAAAAGACCATTGGATGTGGCAACCAAGAGCTCATTAGTGACTTCGGGGAGAGCAGTTTTGGTGGAATGATGAGGTTGGAAGCCAAATTGTAAGGGGTTAAGAAGAGGGTAAGAGGAGAGAAAGTAGAGGCACCTATCATAGATGGCCTTTTCAAGAAGTTTAAATGCAAAGGTCAGAAGAGACAAAGGATGATAGTTGGGATGGAAGGATCAAGTGAGGTTGTTTTTTTTTCCAGGATAGAGGAGATTTGCCCATGTTTGTAGACTTCAACCAATAGAAAGAGATTGAAAATAAGTGAAAGAGTTTGATTGAAAGGGATTGAAGACAGGACAATCTGTTAGAGGAGACAGGGTGGGATGGGATCACTTGAACAAGTGGAGGGCTTAGCTTTGGTAAGGAGTAAGGCCACTTCATCGTATGAGATGGGTTAAGGAGGAGAGAGTGAAAAAAGGTGGTGATAAGAGTTGAGGAAGAATATATGGCAAGGTTCTCAGCTGAGAGAAGGGGGGATGGGGAGCAATGGAAGGTTTAAGGAGAGAAGAAAAGATTTGGAAGAGTTACTCAGGAGACAGGGTTAGTGAGTTGATACAGGAGGAATAGTAGGATTTCCCAGCAGCAGTGAGGGCTCAATTAAGGTTACATAATATAAATTTGTAGTGGACCTAGTCAACCTATACAACCATTTGGTTGTGAGATTTTCTCCACCTTTATTGTGTGTAGGAATGAAGGTGATGAATGGGTGAGAATCATCCAAGACTGAGGCTTGGCTGGATGTAATTGGCAATATAACAAAGGGGGGAATTTGAGAGCGAAGGACAGTGTAGAGGTGAATTGGTTCACCAAGGAATCAAGATGAAGAAAATAGCTAGTACAGAGGAGATGGCCTGAGAGAGAATTGAGGGGTCAAGGGAATAGAGGTCCTACTATGGTTGAAGAGTAGGGTTCTTTCTGTAAGGGAAGGCTGTGAGAAAAGTGAAAAGCCAAAAGATTATGGTCAGATAAGGAGATTTCAAAATTCTTGAACATAGAGGTTGTACATATTAGGGTAATGGTAAAATCAAGGGTATGAACATTTTCAGGTGTGGCTAAGGTTGGGCTAAGGAGTGGCTCATGGGAGTATGTCTCCAGTAGAATAGTCCCAGGAACCTGTGTTTGTCCCTGTGCCCATTTTTTAATCGATGGCTTAGATAAACATATATAGCACATTTATCAGATTTTCAAATGATATAAATATGAGAGAGATAGTTAACACACTTGATAACAGACTTCAAAAATATCCTGACAGACTAGAGATTAAATTCAGTAGGCATCAATGTAAATAGTCTTAAACTTGGGTATAAAGAATCACCTTTACAAGTACAAGATGAAGGAGGAATGTTTAAACAGCAGTTTGTCTGCAAAAAGACCTGGGGATTTAGCGGACTGCAAACTCACTGTGAATCAGCAATGTCATAGGGCAGCCAAAAAATCCAATGTGTTCTCTAGCTTCCTGAAAAATGGCACAGCTTCCAGGAAAAAAAGAAGTGACAGTCCTGTGCTTTGCCCTCAATAGACCTCATCTGAAATGCTGTGTTCTATTTTGGGGGCCACTGTTTAAGAAGGGTATTGTTAAGCTGGAGACACTAGAAAGGAGAACAACCAGGATAGTGAAGGGCCTTGAGTTCATGTCATAGCAGGATCAGGTGAAGGAATCGGAGAAGGCTGGAGAAAGAGGGGGGAGAGAAACAAGCTAGCTTTTTCAAGTATTTGAAGCCCTGACATGGGTAAAGGTTTAAAGTCTTTTTTTTTCTGTTTGGCCTCAGAAGGCAGAACTAATGTGTAGGAGTTACAAATAAGCAAATTTAGAGTTGATGTAAGGAAAAGCTTCTTGATAATTAGAACAGTATTAAAAAGGAATTGATAGGATGCATTTAGAGGTGTGTTTCACCTCCTCTCCTCTCCTTAGATACTGTCACCACCACGTGGTACAAGCCTTCATCACCTTAGGCTTGGACTGTGAAAATATCATGTTGGTGGGTCTACCTGCCACAAGTCCCTCCCCACTCCAGTCCATCTTCCGTTCAACTGCCAAAGAGATTTTCCTGAAATGCAGATTGAACTAGATCAACTCCTTCCCCCCACCCCACTCAATAAACTCCAGTGGCTCCCTGTCACCTTCCAGAACAAATACAAAATCCTCTTTTTGGTGTTCAAAACCCTTCACAGCTTATTCAACATGTTCCCCCAACCCCAAGTTATCCAGTCTTCTTACACCTTGCTGTATTCTTTCATCCAACAACAAGGGCTTCCTTGCTGTTCTGCAATCAAGACACTCCATCAACATCTCTGGACATTTTCTCTGGTTTTCCCTGCATTTCTTTAATGCTCTCCCCCTTCATCTCCACCTCCTGGCATCTCTGCCTTCTTTCCAGTCCCAGCTAAAATCTTACCTTCTATAGGAATTCTTTCTCAACTCCTCTTAATTCTAGTGCTTTCCCTCTGTTAATTATTTCCTATTTATCCTGTTTATACATGTTTGTTTGCTTGTCATTTCGCCCATTAGACTTCGAGCTCCTTGAGGTCAGGGACTGCCTTTTGTTTCTTTCTGTATTCCTAAGGCTTAGCACAGTGCTTAGTGCATAATGGGTGCTTAATAAAAAAAAAATATTGACTGACTCCTTAGAGATCTTTAAAATAGAAGCTGGATGACCCACTTGTTGGGTATGTTATGGTAGGGATTCCTTTCACATATAGGTTAGACTACATGGCCACTGAGATCCCTTCTAATTCTCAAATTCTATGAACTTCGTGACTTTCCCATTTATTTGAATTCACCGTATTTGATTCAAAGAATATCTGGACCTTTTCCCATATGGTTTCCCTTGGGATTGTGACTGGTACAAGCAGATATTTTTAAACGTTTTTAAACTGGATTAGTGGTTGACATCAAGAACAGTTTGTGACATAGTTAATTTGATTGAACTTGTAGTCATTTCCTGGCCACCTCACTTTAATATTTTGAGAGATAATTTATAGCATGGAACAAGCCTAAGGTACGTGTGAGACATCATCTGGTGCACTACAACCTTCATCCCCAATACCTCCCTTTTCTACTCTTTGCCTTTTAGTTTCTTTCAGCACCCTAGTGACCTAAGACCTTGATGACATTTACTGAAAAATAGAAAACCCTAGAATCGATAATGATGACTTGGAGGAGGAGGAGGATATACTTGAGTACAGGAAACATCTCCTCAGATAAGGAAACTTCTGAGACCAAACAGAGTTATGGGGTTGTGTCAACAGAAAGTCTCAGGCTTTATTTTATTTCCCTCCTTACTTGATGTAAGAACTGTGGGTTGAGTCACGCAGATTCTATCTCAAAGGCAGCCTCCATGATCTTAGAGATTATCAACTAGAGAAATTCATTTTCCCACAGTAGATCCCACCTGATTTTTATCAACTCCTCCGATTCTGAGACTTAGACACTTAACTCCCCTTTTACTTTTCTGCCACAGAGTGCAGAGTGCCACTAATGGGTTGGATGCTAGAAGAAAGCCTTAAAAGCTATAAAAACCCAACCTGTACCCTAAGAAGCTAGAGATGCTACTAGCTGGAGCAGACTTCCTTAACAGGGGAATGAATCTTTTCTGTTTCACTATTCCAGTTATTTGACTCCCAAGACAGCAAGATGGCCGGTGGGTGAGATTCTCCCCAGAATGCTCCAGGAACACTCCAGTCTGAGTAAATTCCCACAACAATGACCTCTTAAGATCTCTTCTTCCACTTTTATGACATAACGTTAGGGGGAAAATAGTAGATGTTGAATTTCTTAGGACTGCTGCAAAATCAATGTCTGAGCAGACAACACTCTCTATATTTTCTGACAGCACAAAGTATATCAGCTAAAAAACGAAATTCACTTTTATGCTCCAGTAGCTTGAGAATCCTGCTGCTATGGGCTCTAATTGACTCATATTGGAAATGCTGAATCTAGATATTCAGGATTTTAGAAAAGATTGTTTTTAAGGAGCACCACAGGTACAATCCTGCGCTTTAAGGAAGTTAATTGGCATAGACCCTGAGCTCTAGAAGGACCTAGAGTTTCATCTGTCAATATAATCTTACGATCCTAAAGCCTAAGGGAAGGGATTCTCTGCCTGTGACATCAAAGAAAATCTAGTCCCCTTCTTTTTTCCTTTCTTTCTCCCTGAACCCCTCCTTCAAGAGCTAGCTCTGGTCCACCTCATTCATTCATTCATTCATGCACTGAATCAATCAGTCCACAAATATATAATGGAGCACCTAACATGGGTAAAGTATGGTCTCCATGAATCTCCTATCCTTGATCAATTATTATAATTCATGGGGATCTTGTGATCTCTTATGAATTCCTATTATACTCCCAGTCAGAGCCACACAACTCAGCACTTAATTGTTCTCTGTTTCATAGAGTTTTGCCTCATTGGTTCAGAAATTTAAAGATGGAAGGGACTTCAAGAGATTATCCAACCCCTTCATTTAAGAGATTGTAACCTCTTCAGACTGCAGCCCAGGTCAGCACTGTGAGTAGCCCCATTTTCTTGAGAGTTGGAGTCTTACTGGGGATAGAGATGGTACTCCTATCTATGGGTAGGGCTTGGGGACAAGCTGCCGTTGAAAGGAACGTATCTAAATGTATCTCAACCAAGATCACCCATGGATAATCTTTTCTCTCTTAACATCCCAGTATACCAAAAGCTATCAGTTTTTACAATCTCCTCTCCACCTTTGAGAGCTATTCTTCCAAGATAAGACCTTAAATTGGCTGCTCAGAATGGGGGTTACCTCACTCACAGTGAGCACCTGAAAAGACCTTAGCCTGAAAAGGCCAGGGTCTCCCAATGCATCTTGGGCCATCTCCAGTCATCCTGATGAATATCAGGCCACTGGACCCAGGTGGCTCTGGAGGAGAAAGTGAGGCTGGTGACCTTGCACAGCCCTGCCTCCCTCAAATCCAAGTCAACTGCAAGTCATGCCATCAGTCAATGATGTCACCGTGCTCTTGGAGAATAAAGGACAAACACCACAACAACAAATGGGCTGCTTAGCCAGTTCAATTCAGCAAAAGTTTGTCAGATGTTCTGGGCTAGGTGTTAGGAATACAAAACCAAAAATGTAACAGAGCCCCTGCCTTCAAGGGACTTAAATTCTAGGGAGGGAAGGGGCTGGAGCAACAGGTGCACAGATAAGCAAACGCAAGATCATTTCCGGAGCAAGAAAGCTTTGTGAACTGAAGGGATCTAAAAAGCTTCGGGAAGAAGGTGACCCCTGAAATGAAGAAAGAATGTAAAATAATAGCTAATAGAATACTTTAAAGTTTGTAAACTATACATATACTATTTCATTTGGTCAATCTGTCCATATATGATTTAATTTGATCAATCCCGCTAGGTAGGTGCTATTGCTATCCCCATGCAACAGATGAGGAAACAGGCTGACAACATTTAGGCGACTCGCCCAGACCCACAAAGCTAGTAAGTGTCTGAGGCATGATTTGAATTCAGATCATTCTGCCTCCAAGTTTAGTTTAGCCATCCCACCTTTCCAACACCTAGTTGCCAAATGCAAAAGATGTAAAAGCAAATGTTCATTTTTTAAAAAAAAATTATTTATTTTAAAAGAAAGAAGATTTAATTTAAAGAGGGAGAGATCAGAAGGGTATAGATTCCAGGCATAGGAGACAGTCCATATAAATACATGGTGGTAGGAAATGAAATTTTAAATTCATTACTCCTGACTTCAGCTCTCTCCTCTTTTCTCTGTACACTATGCCTTTACAATCTCATCTGCTCCCTTGGCTACAGCCATTACCAATACACAGATGACTTCTACATTTATATTGCCAGCCCTGCCTACTCTTTCAAGCTCCAAATCCGCATTTCTAACTACCCGCTGGACACCTCCCTATATATGCCTGGGTATTACTTCAAGCACCTAGTACTACAAGTCCAAAACTGAAATGGTCTTTCTTCCCAAACTAACTCTTTTGTTGTTCCGTCATTTCTGACTCTGTGACCCCATTTGGATTTTCTTGGCAAAGATACTGGAGTGGTTTGCTATTTCCTTTTCCAGCTCATCTTACAGATGAAGAAACTGAGGCAAATGGGGTTAAGTGAGTTGCCCAGCGTCACACAGCCAGTAACTGTCTGAGGCCGAATTTGAACTCAGGAAGATGTCTTCCTAATTTCAGGCCTAGTGCTCTGTGCACTATGGTGCCACCTACCTGCCCCAACTGACTCTCTTTATCTTTCCTATTTCTAGTAATGCTATCCCCAAATACCTAGTTGCTCACCATCAAAAACTAAGAGGTATCTTTAACCCTTCTTCCTCCCTTATTTCACGTTCATTCAGCAGTGTAACTGATTATACCTCTTTGACATCTCTTGAATCTGTCCCACTTTATCTATTATATATAAAATTCCTAATATTCCCTAATTACCTAATTTAAAATCCCTAATTACTACTAGGGAAGTAGAGGCCTTCCTTCCCAGCTACCTTGATCTAAAACAGTCTTCTAATTGGTCTTTATATCATAGACATAAAGCTAGAGGAAACCTTGGAGGTTACTTATTCCAACCCCTGAATTTTAGAGATGAGTAAGCTGAAACCCAGAATAGTATCTAACATTTCTCATTTTTTCTTCAGTTAGTCAACTACAATGTTCCAGGTACTGAGCTAAGTGGTGAGGACACTGAAAAAGTTAAATAAATAAATAAATACCACCTCTGCTCTCAAGGAGCTCACATTTTAGTAAAAAAAAAAAGACAATATGCAACTAACTGCATATAAGACATATAATACCATATAATATACTAGTACTATATAATACTATAATTGGAAAGTAGTTTCAGAGGCAAGGGTCCTGGGGAGTCTGGAAAGGGCTTCTTGCAGAGGAGGAATTTGAGCTGAATCTTTTTTTTTTTTTTTGGCAGGGGAGGCAATTTGGGTTAAGTGACTTGCCTACCATTACACAGCTTTAAATTTTTTTTTATTTTAATTTTTAATTTATAGAATAAAATAAGCATTTCCATAATATAGTATAATAAAAAGATGATTGCACATGAAACTGCAAAACTATTATGTACAACTTGCTATTCCTTTTAAATATATAATAAAGTTTGTAATTTTCTTTTTTTCTCCCCTCCTCCCTTCCCCCTACCCTAGAGATGGCTATCATGAGACACAAATATGTGTAAGATTATTCTATATGAACTTCTATTTATCAGTTCTTTCTCTGGAATGCAGATAGCATCTTTCTTCATGTGTCCTTTATAGTTAATTTGATTATTTATAATAGTCAAAATTACTTATTCGCTCAAGTGTGATCTTAAAACAATATTGCTGTTACTGTATACAGTATTCTCTTGGTTCTGCTCATTTCACTCTTCATTATTTCATGTAAGTCTTACTATGTTTTTCTAAGATCACAGAGCTCATCATTTCTTATAGCACAGTAGTATTCCATCACAATCATATACTACAACTTGTTCAGCCATATTAACTAAAATTTCAATTAAGCTGAAGCATAATAAATTCTACTCCAACCCTCCATTTTAATTCTGTGTATATGTGTTTCTTGCAAACAACATATTGTTGGATTCTGATTTTTAATCCTTTCTGCTATCTGTTTCTGTTTACGGGTGAGCTGAATTTTGAAGGAGGCCAGGGAAGATAGGGAGTGGAGGTGGGCAAAGAGCATTCCAACCATGGGGGACAGCCAATGAAAAACCAGACAGTAGGAGATGGAGCATGCTGTGGCCACTATGGCTAGATCCTAAAGTTCCTGGAGGGTAGTAAGGTGTAAGAAGACTGGAAAGGTAGGGAGGAACCAGATTGTGAAGGACTTCCAAGTGCCAAACAGTAGATTTTATATTTGATGTTAGAAGTAATAAGAAGTAACAGGAGTTAATTGAATGGGATGGGGTGGGGTAAAGGGGGTGTTACATGGTCAGACCTGGGCTTTAGGAAGACCCCTTTAGCAGCTGAGAGGAGGATAGACTGAAGAATGTAGACCAACCAGAAGGTTCTTGCAATAGTCCAGGTGTGAGGTGATGGGGCCCCACATCAGCCGGGCCACTGCGTAAATGGAGATAAGGGGACGTATGTGGGAGATGTTTTGAAGGTGGAAAAGATAAGATTTGACAACAGATTAGATCAGAGTGAGCTCAAGTGAGGGATGAAGGATGATGTGGAGTTTTCAAGCTTCAGTGGGCAGTCATAGGAAAGTTAGGAAAAGCAGAAGGTTGGGGTGGGGGTTGATAACAATGAGTTTGAGATGCCTGTGGAATGCTCAGTTTAGAACATCCAGAGGCAGGTGATAATTTGAAACTCAGGAAAGCTGAGGTAACTTGGAACTCAGGAAAGCTCTCAAAATAACAGGAGTTCAGGAAAGAGATGAGGGCTGGAGAACAAGATCTGCGAATCATCTGTAAAGATATGATAGTAGAACCCCTCGGAGTGAGAGAAGAAGGATCAGGACTGAGCATAGGGGCACAGGACATGGAGGAAGCCACAGCAAAGTAGACTGAGAAGGAGGAACCAGCCTAATGGCACGGGTACCACCAGAGAGCAATGTCATGAAAACCCAGGGCAAAAAGAATGCCTAGAATAGGAAAATATGCAGGTTGTGGGAGTGGAAATGATGATCTCATCCTCCATGCTGATGTTTAATGACTGAAATATTTACTAAATCTTGTTGGGTTTGTCTTTCGTTCTTGGAGAGGACCATGACATCAGGGAAATGATGACACAATTTGCAGCTGACTTTGATTTGAGTAAGGGAGGGCTGTGCAAGGTCACCAGCCTCACTTTCTCCTCCAGAGTCATCTGGGTCCAGTAGCCTGATATTCACCAGGACAACTGGAGATGCCCCAGGATGCAATGGGAGACCCTGGCACATTTAGGCTAAGGTCTTTTCAGGTTCTCACTTTGAGTGAGGTAATGCCCTAAAGCGCTAAAGAATAGATATAATATATGTACATATATATATGAATGTGTGTACACAAATCTATATATGTATATATGTATACACATACATGTATACATACATATAAATATATAGAACAATTTGGGAATGGAAACTTAGGGTATTTGGGTCACAGGAGAATTGCAAAGCATGTTGTGGGTGTAGGAGGGCACTTAAACCCTAGCATGGAGATCTGGACGTAGCCAAGAGAGATTGCGTGCCAGACTTTCCTTATCGCTAGGATACTAAGAGTGTTTCTACTCAGTTACATCCCCCTGCCTTGAGTTCCTTTACCCTAGAGGAACCCTCAAACTCTTTTCCTCTTTTTTCACTGCACCCTACACAGTTTCCCGGGAAGTCACTTTTGTGGGAAGTGGGTAAGGCCTCCTAATATACCACCTCCCTGCAGTCAGACTGACCTTTAGTCATGGTAAGGAGAGGAATTCTACCCTTTAAAGAAGGAGTTACTTGAGCCAGGAACTGCTCCCTGGTGCTACCTTTGTCCCACATTCTGGTCAGTTAACGTGTCCCTGTTCCCATGCCAAAACACATTCTGCAAAACCTCTTTGCTCACTGAACAGCAATTATATGAAGTTTGTGGAAGAGAGAAGAAGAAAGGGGGAGACACTGCCAGCAGATAGGGATAGGGAAGTAGCCTAGATGCCACCCACCACTGCCCAGCCAGTGATGCCGGCCGAGACAGTGTCAAGCTCCCTTCTACTCCTCTCTCCTCCTCCCAATACATAGCTGTGTGACTTTGAACATGGCACCTCATGCTTCTGGAACATTAGAGGTTTGGACTAGACCATCTGTAAGGTTCTGTCCAGCTGGACTATTCTATGATCTTATAGTTGGCATGATGCAAAGGTGACAGTCAGCTGGTAAATGTTTTAACAACTATTTTTCCAGGGGGAATAAAACCTGCAGTCTAACACATTTTAAATTTAATCTGCATTATTAACATTTTTTCAATTAGTTTCTTAAGTCTAGACATCAACAAAATAGATCAAGCCAATTTCTGAAATTCTCATACTGAAAACTTAATGATCCAGAACCAGTTTGAGCTGGCTCCAGCACATCCTGGACAATTCAGTGAAAGGCCGAGAGTCTAGGTTTCTATTTCATCTACGTCCCCCAGAAATGAGCAGTATGGAGGGCTCCTAGCTATTGATTCTAGAGAGGCCTGCTCAGGTTTAATAAAGAATAAAATTTAGGTGAGAGGGTACATTTGTATTTTAATATATGTGAAGGCTATATTTGAAAGAGTGTTGGCTTTGGATGGGTTCACCTCCTGGCTCTGACTCCTAATAAATAGTTTTGTGACCTGGGGCAAGTAATTTTCCTTCTCTGAGCCTCAGTTACCTCTTCATCTGTTAAAAAAAAGTGTGTGAGGGGAATTAAAGATATTCCCCAGCCCCCAGAGGTGAAATAAGGAAAGCACCCCATAAATCTCATAGCTACTTTTTGATAAAAGTCATGGGGTCAGGTTCTTAATAGTTTTTGGACATGGCCAATGGAAGAATTTATTTTGATTGACTACTCATATTTGTAACAAGGATTTTGTTTTTCTTTCTTTTTCATTGGGAGGTAGGGAGAGATGGTGAAGGAAAGAAAGAAGGTGTACTTTTGTTCATTGAAAAAAATAATTTTTTAAAAATTATGTAAGGAAAAAATAAACCTTATACTCTACATGGAATATATATATATAGTATATATATACTATATATAACATATATAGTATATATATAATATATATTATACTATATATAATATATAGTATAGTTGCTATAATTTTTGCTATTGTGAATATTTTGGAAGTGTGTTTTTATTTCCTTAGAAGTTTGGGGGTTTGTGCGTATATGTCAGATAGAACACTAGACTGGGAGTCAGGAAGACCTGAGTTCAAATTTAACTTCACACACTTACTAACTGTGTAACCCTGGGCAAGTAACTTAATGTTTGCCTCAGTTTTTAAAATGGGCTTAATATCTGCACTTACCTCATTGTGTCCTTGTGAGGATAAAATGAGATGATATTTGTAAAGCTCTTTGAAAACCTTGAAGCATTCTATAAATCTAGCTGTTATTATTATATTAATAATATAATATAATTATAATATATAATCTTAGTCGTAGTCGTGGAAAGAATGTAGGGCTTGGTTGGAAGACCTGGGCTGAGTTTTCGATCCTACTATTTACAAGCTATATGACGTTAGGGAAATCATTTAACTCTTCCATCTCGGGTTCCTCTTCTAACAGAGGGATTAACTATACCCCAAATCCTCATCTCCTTGAGTTGTGGGGAGCTATGTATCCCCTTAGGCTTAGGCTAAACTAAGGGCCTTTTGAGGCCCACCGGGTGAATGTCTGCTGAATTAAATCCAAAGTCCAGTTTAGTCAGTCAACAAACATTTATTAAGCATTTACTACGTGTCAAAGTTATTTTATCTCCTTAGACCTGAGTTTCCTGATTGAGAAATCATATCCCTGCCATATTTGGCTGACATGATTGTGGAAAGGATTAAATGAGATAGACTATGGGAGAGAAAGTACATGGAAAAAAAATCTTTTAAAAGTGCCATACAAACACAAGGCACACATCAAAAAAAAAAATGCTTTATCATTTCTCTAGCTTGAGGGCTAATGCTGTTGAATGACGCTCCTACATCGCTGACTCATGCTCCACCATCACTCCAGATAATTTCCTGACCTAATCTTGCACAACCAGTCCTTCCCTATCTACAGCTTTTGACCATTTGTTTTTCCTCTACAGATTTCCTCCCCCCATTCATGTCTTTATTATTACCACAATTACCATAAACATACTGCATTTATACACTGTGGTGCTAGGAGGGTTACAAGTATTTTGCATAGCTTATCTCATTTATTACTCCATAATCACCCATTGAGGTCCAAAGCAGTATTGTTCTACAGGTAAGGACATTGAAGCCAGGAGAGGTTGTGGGATTTGTTCAGGGTCACCCTGAGGAATAAAAGTCCACATTCACTTAGTGCTGTTGAGGTGTACAAAGTAAACCTTACACACTGTTCTCACATCTAACAGCCTAGTGAGGTAGATAATGAAGGTATTTCTAACTCCATTTTAGAGATGGAGAAAATAAAGTCTAGAAATAAAGTCCAGTTTAGTCAGTCAACAAACATTTATTAAGCATTTACTACATGTTGAGCACCACTAAGCTCTTGGGATACAACAAAAGCAAAGATGTGACCCCTGCTCCTACTTATAGTGCCCACAGCCTAATGGGGGAGGAAACATGCAAACAACGATGTACAAATAGATATATACAGGATAAATTGGAGATTATCTCAGTATTAAAAAGGACCAGGAAAAGCTTCTTGCAGATGGTGGAATTTTGGTTGAGATCTGGTAGAAGTCTGGGAAACCAGGAGATGGAAATGAGGAGGGAGAGAATTCTGGGCATGGGTGACAGTCAGTGGAAAGGACCAAGGCTGAAAGGTGGAGTGTTTTGTGCAAGGAGCAATCAGGACGGTATCACTTGATTGTAGAGGAGGAGCAGAGGAGTAAGGTGTAAGAAGACTGGAAAGGTAGGTAGGGGCTAGGTTACAAAGGGTTTTAAAAGCCAAACCAGATTTTATGTTTGGTCCTGGAGGTAATTGGTAGCCATGGAAGTTTATTAAATTGGGAAGGAAGAAGAGAGGAGGTTAACGTGGTCAGAGGGGTGGATGGGGTGTTCAGGGAGTGTATGTGTGAGGGCTTGCTGAGCCCTTTTCAGGGCTTCTCATCCACCTTTGGTGTCCACCTGTTTCACCCAACCCTCACCTGTGATTCCAAGAAGCTGTAGCATGTACAGCAGCCACACCCTAGTGAACTGCCCCAGCAGAAAGGCTAAATCAGGTTGAGGGTAACCAACAGGCCTCAAAACTGTCAGTGAATTAGGGGGATGTCTACCCCAAGCCTGTGAAGACTTTCCCCAGTAGAATGAGCAGATGAAAACAATTTGTTCCAACAGCCATGAAGGCAGCTGAAGCAGGTGCTGTGGAACAGCTAGAGCTTGGTGAGGCATTAAAGATGCCAAGGTCATCCTCTGTATCTAGGGCCATTAACAGTTGTCTCGACTTTTGTCTTACCACCGGATGTCAATGATTGGAAGACAGAGTGAGGCCAATGACTTTGTACAACTACCTCACTTAAATCCAATTCACACAAAAGGATGAACAACAACATGGTCAGACCTGTGTTTTAGGAAGAACAGTGTGCCAGTTATGTGGAAGATGGATTGGATTGGGGACTATTGCTATTGTCTGGGTCTGAGGAGATGAGGACCTGCTCCAGAATGGTGGCCTTGACAGAGGAGAGAAGGAGGCTCATAGGAGAGATTTTGTCTGGTGATCTGCCCTAGGTCACACAGCTGAAAGGGAGAAAGATCAGAACCCAGGTTTTCTAATGGACTTCTTTTTCCTAGGTTTCTCTTTACTCAACTTCATTCTGAGTTCAGGGATTGTTTCTCTCTAGTCTTTGGTTTTCCATTGCCTAGCACGGATCCTGAAACACAGTAGGCCCTTAAAATGAGTGTTAGCTTCTTTCTAGATTACTTTCCAAGATAAATCACTACTCTAGTCTATGTGATCAACAGATGTAACAACAATGTTACTGCAGCTGCTGTGGGGTTGTAAGACCAATAACACCAGCACACAGGAGGGCTGCTAGCACAAGTTCTTTGATCTGCTTTTCTAAAGTAAAGCAGCTTTAAAGGGGTTAACAATTTTACTTTAATTAAACATATATATCATTTACTTAGTTCATGGGGAAACGTCAGCACCCTGAACTTCAGAGAAAATACAAACAGCAAAGACGAACAGACAGGGCTTCCAACTGTCTGACCACACCAGTACATACATAGTTACCAGGGAGAGAAACAGCAACATCTGGGTTTTTCAAAACCGAGGGCTCCTTAACAGCTACCCAGAGTCTCATCTGCCTACATCACATGAACACTCTTCCCATGAGTGAGCCCCAAAGCAAAATGCTAACCTCAGAGTATATGTACACTTCTTCAGGGTCAGAAGGCAGCACAATCATGTGACTCAAACTCATGTGACTTAGGCTTTCTTGTGACTTAAGCAAGTCATCAAAGACTCTTGATTCAATCAAAGGCAAAATTCAATCAAAGACACTTGATTGCCTTAGTGCCAAGAAGAACTAGAAAAAGGGAAAAAAAACACCAAAAAGTCCCCCTTTGCTTGCCCTTACAACAGAACTTCAGGTTTTCTGGGGCATGTGTAGCCAGGGCACTGCTTGGGTGAATGTGAGATAGATGAAGGACAGGGAGGAGGGAGACAGAGAAAGACAAAGAGACAGGTACAGACACAGAGACAGCGTTTGCACTTCCATACTGAGGCATTCACTAAAGCTAAAGCTTAATCACAGCTAGCTTTTATGTAGCACTTTAAAGTTTTCAAAGTGCTATACAAATATCTCCTTTTGTTCTCACAACAACCCTGAGCTGTGTTATTAACACACCCATTTTCCAAATGAAGGAACTAAGGCAGACAGTGGTTAAGTGGCCTATGGATGGTCATACAACTTGGGGGGGGGGGAGGGCACAAACATTTAATAACTGCCTACTATGTGCCAGACACTGTCCTAAGAGCTTTACAAATGTCAGAGTAACTCTCTCCTCTTGTTCCCAGTTTCCCATCTGTCATTTTCCTCTGGAGCACCTAGGTCCACCTCACTCCCTGGTGTGTCCAGGAGCAGCTTCAGCCACCTAAGTTAAAATTAGCAATTGATAGGCAGTATAGACAGATACCTGTGGAGACTAATGCTATCTTTTCCCTGAATACAAGAAATTCTCATGAGAGGAAAATCAGAAAAAAAAAACCCAAAACTTTTGTATATTTGCTTTAAAGGGGATGAGGGCTTATGATTTCACTAGGGAACTCCTAGGTGAAGAAATTCACCCTACCAAAGCAAGTCTACCACTTCTCTGAAACTCAGCAGCTAGGTGCCATAGTGGATTAAAACACTGGACCTGGAGTGAAGGTGACTTGAATTCAAATCTAACCTCAGACACTTACTAGCTGTGTGACCCTGGGTAAGTCACTTGATCTCAGTTTCCCTTGTCTGAAAAATTAGGATAAAATAAGGTGATGTTTATACAGTAATTTGCAAAGCTTAAAAGGCTACACAAATGCTAGCTGTTAAATGAACCTGGAGAGGGGGGGCTTGTCAGGGTCACACAGCCAAAATGTGCCATGCTGTCCCTTCACTTTGTACTTTTCAAAAAGGCTTTCCTACTTCGAGGCCAGATACTTCTGCAAGGTCTTCTATCCTTTAATGTTTGTTGTTGAGCAATCTCTTCTCCCTGTTGCTAACATGTGACTCCAGTTTGCCTTCCCTCACATCTGTTGGTTCCACAATCACAGCCTTCCAGTCTCACCACTATAGAAACAAGCTGTGTGCATTTTCTTTTTAATTCTCATCCCTATTCAGATTGGCCCTTCTCCTCCCCAGGTGCACAGCAACCCAGTAAGATCCTCTGATAGCCTATTGTAATGTGCCCTGGGAGTGTGCCCCTGCGTCTTTTTCTATTCTTAGCAAATTTCCTTTGACCTATGACTGCCTTCGTTTAAATGAAACCTGACTTTTCCCTCCTCTCAGAGACGCCATGGCCTCTCTCCATCAAATACTTCACCTCCAAAATCTCTCCTGCTTCCCACAGATAATTCTAGACTCTTTCTCTACCAGGTCAACAGATCTGGTTTCAGTTCCCATTTGCTAGCTGTTTGACCTTCATCGAGTCACTTAATTTCTTCCCTAGATTGTCCTTTGAAGTATATGCAATACTAGCTCCTTTCCATTCTTGTTGTGGGTATCTACTGATCTCCAGGCCACTTTACTACCTTTCTCAACAACCACAGCCTCTAGTCCACAATCTTGTCTACCTCCATCCCCACTATCTCTTTGGAGACTTTTGTATTTCTGATGATGACCTCTTTAAACATTCTAATCACAAAATTCCTATTTCCTTAATTCCAACAATCCCTTTCCCCATCATGCTAAAACCACAGTCCAGCACAATCACATCATAGTCCTCACAATCTCAGGAACTGGCCTCTTCCAATATCCTAAAATTTAAAATTTCTTAAAACCCCAATCAAAACCTCCTTCCCTTCAGCTATGGACAGCTAGGTGGCACAGGAGATAGAATGCTAGGCCTGGAGTCAGGAAGACAATCTTCCTGAGGTCAAATCTGGCCTCAGACACTTACAATCTATGTGACCTTGGGCAAGTCATTTAACCCTGTTTGCCTCAGTTTCCTCATCTGTAAAGTGAGCTGGAGAAGGAAATTGCAAACTATGCCAGCATCTTTGCCAAGAAAACCCCAAACGGGGTCATGAAGAGTTGGACAGGTTTGAAAACAACTGAACAACAACTTCCTCAATAATCCCAAAGCCACCCTCTGAGGTCCCTTCCAATCTAAATCTATAATCCTATGACTTTCGAGTCCCTTAATCCCTCCCTATTCTTCCATTTATCTTCCCCATTCTGGTTTCACTTTCTCCCCAACTGATACATCCAGCTTTAACTCAGCTTTGCCTCTTTAATGATTCACTAGTGGCTACCATGGAATTCCTCATCCCCTGGACCTTATGATATTCCTCAGACAGATAATACTTTTGTGAATATCTCCTTTGTCCTAAGATAATATAGTGCTTTATAATCTATAAAGTGTTATTTTAAAATGTTAGCTATGTAGAGGAATTGATATTTAACTAATCTCCCCAACTGAGAAAGCCCAGGATCTAATCATAGAAAGTAAAAGGCAGATGCTGGGATGTTAAACTAACTGGAAAAGTATAACCTGGCTGGTGATGTTTTTATGAAGTTAGAAGTTCTTGATTCAGCTAGAAAGGAAGCCTTGACATCAGCTGAGCAAGAAGGGCTGTGCCCCTGGGTAGCTCCCAAAAAGCAGTCATTCAGTTTTAGAGAAGTCAATTCTGGTGAAATCAGGCCAGAAGCAACTTTGTGTAGTGTGACCTCTGCCACTGTGACAAAGCACAGCAGAATTGTGAAGAGGGGAGGGGAATGTTTACATCACTAACTACATGAGCCATGACCTTACTCACCCCACGGGAGATACCCTATCTAGTAGTTTTAGAGTTTATGACTCTAAGAAAGTTCAAGGTACAGCTGAGGGTGGAGAAGGTTAGAATCCAGTCAGAAATTAATGCTTTCGAAGAGGGGAGCTGACCTACAAAAAGGAACAGACCCGAGAACCCAGCTGAGTGGCATACTGAGCAGAGATGAGGCACCCACTCAGCATTACAAGCGCTATAAGAGCCCTGTAGCACCTCAGGAATGAATTGCCTTGGCCACATACACTCTCTACCTGTGTGCTTTACTATTATTATGGTACAGGTTTGCGACCACACCTCCCAGACCTAATAACTTCTCCATACCATCACCTCCTCTCCATGGTTTCCTTCTTCCTACCTCAGAGAAAGAGTTATCCTTACTCTTAAGACTAATTCTTCTCCAGTGGCCTCAATCCCATCACCTCCTGCCTCATCTAGGACCTTGTGCCAGGATTTCTCTCATGCATATTCAATATCTCTCTGCAAAATAGCTCTTTATTTTCCTAAAAACAGACCCAAGTCTTCCCTATATTACAGAAAAAAAAAAAGGATTCTTCCTGATTGTAATTAAAATATCCCTAGAGAAGAGCTGAGAAAGTACATTTCTGTGTAAGAGACTCTGGCCGTGGAGTATTGTACATCCTATCAGATACCACTGACCATTAATATGTTGATTGGTTTTGATGAGCTACCTTTTTTTCCTTTCTTTTTCCTAAAATTTTTGTCACAAGGGCTCTCAAGGTAGGGAGGGGGGAGGGATACGTGTGAAAATGAAGGTGATGTGAAAACACATAAAAATAAAAACGTTTTAAAGGATTTTCTTTTGTTTTTTTTTTTGGAGGGGGGAAGGCAGGGCAATTGGGGTTAAGTGACTTGCCCAAGGTCACAGAGCTAGTAAGTGTGTCAAAGTGTCTGAGACTGGATTTGTACTCAGGTCCTCCTCACTCCAGGGCTGGTGCTCTACTCACTGCACCACCTAGCTGCCCCTTAAAGGCTCCTCTTGATACATGGTAAAATATTTCTAGAAAGACAGATGAAAACCAGATAGTGAATGTGATAAGCACAAGAGTAGCAGAATGTCCCACAGCCAGCAACTGTTCCATTTCTTCCCCTTTAAAGCCAAACGTCTTGAAAAAGTTGTCTACTCCCCAAGACTTCTATTGTCTCTTCACTCCGCTGTCTTCAACCCTTTGTAAACTGGCTTTTGTCTGTACCAGTAAACTGAAACTGCCTCTCAAAGGTCACAAACATTCTCCTGGTTGTCAAAATGCAAAGACGTTTGTTTTACTTCTCCTCTTCCTTGACCTCTGTACAGCATTGAACATCGTAGGCAGCCTCTTCAGTTTCTAGGGAATCATACTCGTTTGGTTCTCTATTATATCTCTAGTTCTGTTTCACTACTCTTCACTGGGCTCGTGTTATCTAAAGTAGTGAGTAGATAGTCCATTTTTAGTGTGTTGAACAGCTGTAACAAAATAAAGATAGTAGTGCACAGGTATCGTTGAAAAGCCATTGACACCCTCAACTGGCATTGGAAAGCTACCAGCACTATGACATGGACACAGCTCATATGGCATCAAAATATGGATTTTATCCTTTATTAACTATTGTTCTCCAAGATGATTCTCAGTTGGGATTTGTATGGAACTGCCCTGGACTCCATTTTCAAGTCAAATCAAGTCAACAAGCATTTATTAAGCACCTACTATTTACCAGGCTAACCCCTGGGGGTACACAGAAAACAAGATATAGACAGCATAAATTAGAGGTAACCTCAAAGTAAAGACACTTCCATTAGGGAGGACTAGGAAAGACTTCTTGAAGATGAGACTTTAGCTGGGATTTGAAGGAAGTCAGGGAAAGCAGGGGCTGGGTCAGTAAGCATTAGTTCTTGAGCTTTGGTGGTGGTGTTTTTTTAAATCTCCTTCTGTAATCTGGGTGTTCTAGACCATGGAGACAGTTGAAGTTTGGTGCATGATTATCTTTGGTGCATAATTTCTGTTTTAGAGGGATTTAAGAAGTCTTGGGGATCAGACAAAATATCTAGTCTACCATCTTGTTGCTCTTGTGACCTGGAAATAAGCATCAAGTTTAACAGTCTTTGAAGATTTATAATATTTGACTTTTTGAAAATTGGCATGTTTGCCCATCTCTAGCTATGCCTCACTTCTCCTATTCTCTATGATTCCTCAAAGATAATTGACTGTAGTTCAGCAAGCATATCTGGAAATTCTTTCAATATCCCAGGATATAATTCTTTGGGGCCAGATGACTTGAATCATTTAAAGCAATTATATTCTTTCTTTTTCTCTCCTTGTTTATATGGGATTTAAATTACCTCTTAACCATTTTTGTTCTACCTTTTCAGCTTAAAGATAATTCTCATTGCTAGAGAAAATAAAAGTAAAAGTAGTCCAATATTTCTGATTTCTTTTTTTATTAATATCGTGTGAACTTAAAATTAATGTGTTGGGTTTTTTTTTCAGTTACCATGCATTTATTTTGTCTCCTTAGAGGGCAGGTAGGTGGCACAGTGGATAAAGTACCCAGCCTGGAGTGAGGAAGACCTGAGTTCAAATCTGCCCTCTAATAGCTATGAGACCTTGGACAAGTCACTTAATCCTGTTTGTCTCAGTTTCCTCATCTGTAAAATGAACTGGAGAAGGAAATGGCAAACCAATCCAGTATTTTTGTCAAAAAAAAACCCCAAATAGGGTCACAAAGAACATTTTGTCTCCCTCTTCCATCCTCCCCCAGCTCCCACTATTGAGAAAGAAAAAAAAAGAATTACAAAATCTTTGTGAGAAAAAATGCCTAGTCCAGTCAAACTTTCCCATTGGCCACGATCAAAAATGTATGCCACATTTTGCCTATTGGCTCTGTCAGATGGGGGGGGGGGGGGTAGTGTCCTTTAGAATTCTGGTTGGTCATTACATTGAACAGAGTTCTTAAGTCTTTCAAAGCAAGAACAAAGCTTTTTAAAAAGCAATTTTTTTTTCTGTCCTTAACACTTTCCCCAAACCTCAGTTCATTTGGGCTTCCTGACGCTATTTAAATAGGTCCACTTCAGGCTATTGTATTCATGCTATCTTCTTTGGAGAAGTTTCCAAATCTCCTACAAATCCTTTTACAATCTGAGCTTAACGGCCTTTTGATCTGTTAGTTCTACTATTGGTGATGTTATCTTAAGACTGTTATGATGAGAAAAATGGCTATCAATTCAAATATATTGTATATATATACACCTATATATGTCAATTCAAGTATATATGTATGTATGCATGTATGAATTTTAGCATTGTTTATAACTACAAAGAACTAGAAACTCCCAAAATGTCCAACAGCTGGTGAATGGAAGGATAAACTATAGTATGCCAATGAAATAGAATATTGCAATGCCATTAATATGACAAATATAAAGAAACTTGGAAAGTTTATTCATTATTCCACTCCAGATATCTTCAACCTAGCCAAGCGACGTTCTTGCTGTTCTTCTCACCCAAAAGGCTGTCACTTATGTTTAAAAGCTACTCCCTCCTCATCTTTCTCTTCTTCTTAGAATACAAACCTTATTTAACTTCAAAGCTTAAATGTTGCCTTCTATATGAGGTCTCTCTTGATCCCTCTCCCCCATCTACTAATGCACATGTCCCATATTACCTTGTCTGTATTATACAGACATATGCATACAAGTCACTTCCTTAAATATGATTTATAAGCCTAGAGGGCAAAAACGTTCTTTTTTGTCTTTGTATCTATCCACAATGCCTAGCACAAGTAACTCAGTAAATGTTGATTGTTTGATTGAAAGATGTCTGTGGAAATGATGTAAAAGAATGAAATGAGAACATAATTAATATGGATCATTACTATATAAAAAGAAAAAATATATGCACACATGTAAATATTCCAATAGACAAGTGAAAAACAGAGAGGGAATGAGTAGCAAACTATTATGAACGTACTTTATACATATTTCCTGCCATTTGTTTTTATGTTTCTAGATGCATGCTTTATGTTCTGTTTTTCCTTGTTTCATGGGTTGCCATGTTAAAACTGATTTTTTATGTGTTGATTGTATTTTGATTTTGTTGCATATTTAATTGGTTTTGTTGTTAAAGTTTCGTGTAACAAATTATTTATAAATGTTTTAAAAGCTGGGCTTATTAGAAATCTCCTCATGTAGCCACATCAGCATCTTTAAATACTTTTGTTATTCCTAAATAATAATAATAATAGTTGTAACTAACATTTATATAGTGTATACTATATGACAGGCACTGTGCCAGATGTTTTACAGTTATTGTCTATGATCACAACAACCCTGAAGGGCAGGGGGTATTGTTATCCCTGTTTTACAGAGGAGAAAACTGAGGCAAACAGAGTTTAAGTGACTTGCCCAGGGTCACCCAGCTAGTAAGTGTCAGTGGTCATATTTGAACCCAGGTCTTCCTGACTCCAGGTCTAGCTGTGCAACCCAGCTACCTAGATACTCATAGGTATCATTTAACTATTGTCATAATTTTGTTCTTGGAAAATTCTCATTTTTCTTGAATGGTCTCCTCTTTTAGATTCTTAAGCTATGAGGGACTGGGACTTGATCTGCGATATAGGAAATTCCCAGGTGAGACACCCCTCTCTACCAAGGTCAGCACCTTCTCTGACACTTATAGCATTAGATAGAGAATTGCCTAGAGCACTAAGAGCTCAAGTAATCTCATGTGTCAGGGGCAAGACTTGAAACCTAGACCATGGGGCCAGCTCCCCGTTCGCTGGACCAGAACGCTTCTTTCAGGCCACGGAGCATAGTGGTATCTTCTCTGAACTTTATGGAAGCCATTTTCCTGACATATAGACTACACATCGCAGTATGACCAGGATTCCCCTAAACGGATCTCAAAAACTCCAGTATGACATAATTTTCTTCCAAAGTTTCTATCACTTTCTTTTATCAGCCAGTTATGCTTTGTTGGTCAAAATTAGAGCCAGAAAAGTAGTTCCTGGTTTCATTTTCTCAGTCTTCTGAAAGATGAAACTTAGTAATAAACCGAGTCTGGGGTTTTTTTCAGATGCTCTATTTTTGGTGGAAAGAGACTACTATAAGGCATGGTGAAAGCTGTTCTCCTTTTTCCTACTAGATTGTGAGTATTCTGAGGGTAAGGACCATGTCTTTTCCATTTCCCATAGTGTTGAGCCTTGCCCCATAGTTCATAGGGTATTAATTAAATTCAATAAATATTTACTAAGTGACTACTATGTGCCAGGCATTGTGGTAAGCACTGGAGATACAAAAAAAGGCAAAAGATAGTCCCTGCCCTCAAGGAACTTACAATCTAATGGGAGAGATAACATGTAAACAAATACATACAAAGCAAGCTATATACAGGATAAATAGGAAATAATTAAAAGCTGTGGCTCAAAACTGAAGCTTCAGGGTCCTGGGGGCTCAGTTCAGTCTTAAAGTATTCTAAATAATTAGTTTTCTTTAAAACGTATTTGCCATGGATTTCAGAAAAACCTGGAAAAGCTTATATAAACTGATGCTGAGTGAAATGAGCAGAACCAGGAGAACATTGTACATAGTAACAACAACATTGTGTGATGACCAACTTGGATAGACTAAGCTCTTCTCAGCAATGCAACGATCTAAGATAGGGGTAGGGAACCTGCAGCCTCAAGGCCACATGTGGCCTTCTAGGTCCTTGGGTGTGGCCTTTTGGCTGAGTCAAAGTTTTACAGAACAAATCCTTTTATTAAGGGGATTTGTTCTGTGAAGTTTGGATTCAGTCAAAGGGCCACACTTCAGGACCTAGAGGGCTGCATGTGGCCTTGAGGCTGCAGGTTCCCCATCCCTGATCTAAGACAATTCCGAAAGATCATGATGGAAAATGCTATCCACATCCAGAGAAAGAACTATGGAGTCTGAAGGCAGATCAAAGCGTACTATTTTCTCTTTTTTTATCCTTTCTCATGGCTTTTGGTCTTATCCTTCTTTCACAATATGACTAATGAGGAAATATGTTAAATATGATGGTACATGTATAGCTTATATCAGATTGCATGCTGTTTTGGGGAAGGTGGAGGAGAGAGATGGGGAAAAATTTAGAATTCCAAATCTTATAAAAGTGAATGTGCTTGCCATTACCCAGAGCTCACCATCTAGGACATCTGAATTTGGCTTTAAAGTGGATAATAGTAACGACTGTTGAGATAAAAGTGTCATAGACCTCATTAAGTTATCCTTATCTATGAGGTTCATTGAGACATTCTACTTGGGCTGAGTCATAAGAACTTCTCAGTCCTGCTGACTATCTGTTGATGTTTGAGAAAGTAGGACCACTACCAGTCAGAGGAGAACTTAAAAATTTTCTCATAGTAAAAACTGAGTTTCATTTAATATTATTTGATCATCACTTATGAAAATTATGAAATTGTATCTGTTAATAAATAGTTAATAAAAATGTGTAGAAGTTACATCTTTGAACCAACTTAATAACAATTGACTTTGGATTCAAAGATTTTATTTTGCCCTAGGGGTTTATAGGCAATATGGATATTTATTAATCTGGAGACTTACAGAAGCCAGAAATTTTCTGAGGGTTTTCAGCTAGCTATCATGTATTCACTGCATGTGTGAAACTCCAGAATGTGATTATTCTTAAATTTATGAATATAGGATAAATGAAGTGTCCTTATATGTGCTCATTGTTAATTATTCTTGGAACGTGGGCAAACTAATAATATCCTAGCCCTATTGGTTCTTGTCCTTCATTGCTAAGAAATATCATGCTAAAAAGTATGGGAGTAAGCAAACAGCTCTGCTTCATTCCATTGGTGACAGGGAAAGCACAAGGGCATCGTTCATTATCCAGAACCCATGCAAGCATTCTGTCATAGAACTGGTATACAATACTGATGAACTAACTTCTCTAGGCCACCAAATTTTGTCATGATCTTCCACAATCCCTCATGACTGACAGGATCAAAGGCCTTGATCAAATCTATGTACGTTGTGTACAGACCTCTGTTCTGCTCCTGGCATTTCTTCTGGAGTTGTCAGGAAGCAAACACCATATTCATTATTCCTCAGCCCTTATTGAAGCCACACTGACTCTTGGGTAGATAACCATCTCCCTGGTGAAGGATCAGCCTATTAAGGAGAACTCTGGCAAGAATTTTGCTGGTATTAACTAAAAGAGAACCCCCAGGCCTGTAATTTTCACAAGACAACCTATTTCCTTTTCATTTATATAGATGGACAATAGAGGCATCTTTGAACTCCTGGAGAATAACCTTCTCTTGCCTTAGAACCTGGAAAATTTCAGTTAGCTGTTGTATGAGCAGTGGACCCTCTGCCTTGTAAATCTCAGCTGGAATAGAATCAATATCAGTTGATTTGCCACATGAGAGGAGCCTAATGGCACTGAAAACCTCTTCTTCAGTTGAAAGTTTGGCTACAGATAAATTGACTTCAACATGAGATATATGGTCAATGGCTTCAGTATTGGTTGATGATGGTCTGTTGAGAATATTATAGAAGTGTTCAGCCCATCTTTCCAGGATCATGTCCTTATCACTAATCAATGTGACTCCATTAGTGATAAGTAGTTGAGATGCATCATAGATCTTTGGCCCCATAAATAGCCTTCAGGGCATCATAAAAAGGGCTTTGGATTGTTACTATCAGCATAAAACTGAATTTCATCTGAGCCAAGAATCCTGCATTCTCTCTAAACTTCATTTATACTATACTTCTTTGTTTTAAATAGTATTTTATTTTCCCCCCAATTACATGTCAAACAATGTTTAGCATTCATTTTTACAAGATTTTGAGGTCCAATTTTTCTCCTTCCCTCCCTCCCCTCCTGTCTTCTGGAAAATGGTAGGTAATTTGATATAGGTTATACATGTGCTATCATGTAAAACATATTTCCATATTAGTCACAGTTGTAAAAGAAGAAACAGATCAAAAGGGAAAAAAACATGAAAAAGAATAAAGTGGTTAAAAATATGCTTAGATCTGCATTCAGAGTCCATCATTTCTTCACGTGGATGTGGTTAGCACTTTCCTTTGTCAGTCCTTTGTACTTGTCTTGGACCATTGTGTTGCTGAGAAGAGCTGAGTCATTCATAGTTCATCATCACACAATGTTGCTGATACTATACAATGCTTTCCTGCTTCTGCTCATTCCACTTTGCCTCAGTTCATACAAATCTTTCCAGTTTTTTTCTGAAATCTGCCTGTTCATCATTTCTTATTGCATAATAGTATTCCAAACACTTTATTTCTGATGGAGTTAAATGCTGCCTTCTTAGAGATCAATGAACTATCCTGCTAGTAAATCCTATGGAGTTCTCCTTTTTCATTTAGCAGCTTCTGAATTGCCCCATCATCTTCATCAAACCAATTCTGATGCTTGCTAGTGTTCTGGCCCAGATGAGTAAATGCAGAGCAAATCTTTAAAAACTGCGCATTCCTTTTTTGCTCCATTGTTGCCAACCATGTATTGGCTCAGCTTTCCCTCTAAGTTAGCAACAAACTGTTCACACTATAGGAAGTGCTCTCATCTGTTGACATTAACTCTTCTCTAGTCATCTTGCCTTGGGGCCACTGCTTTTGTTGAATGTCAATGTTTTGCTTGGGGAGAATTAGTCTATGATTGGTCCAGCATTCTCTACGACAAATCACTTCCATCACTCTTGCAACCTGTCTGTCTCCTCTCCTCATAATGACATCGTCTACTAAATGCCAATGTTTGCTGTGAGGGTGAATCCATTTTATTGCATTTAGGTAAACAGAAGGCAGTATTGGTGATGAGAAGGTCATGAGATGCACAAGTCTTAGTAGTAAGTGACCTTTGCTGTTGCTATATCCAACTCCATTCCTTACAAGGACTCCCTGCCATGTCTGATAATCTGCGCCTGCTCTGATGTTAAAATCGCCCAGAATTACAAGCTTGTCCTCTTTTGGCACATTGATGATGAGCACATCTAGGTCTTCATAAACTTTTTATTTCACCTCAAAATGGTTTGTCATGGTGGGAGCATACACACTGATGATAATGGCATGGCACTTTCCTGCAAGTGGCAATTGTGTTGTCATGAGCCTTTTGTTCACTCCTTTTAGGAGGCATACAGGCTTGTGGACTAGATTAATTTTGATTGTGAAGAAACCTACACCAGCTTTACAGCCACTCCCCATCACTGTGGCCACTCCAGAAGAACATATATCCAGCTCTGACTTTGGAAAGTTGGTCTTCATTTGCCAGCCTTGTTTCATTCACAGTTGCTATTTGGATGCAATACCTGCTGAATTCTTGGGCAACAAGAGGTATTCATCTTTCAGTCTACTGGATGTTGTGTTGTCCATAAGGGTGCACACATTCCATGTGCCGATGGTGAGTGGAATCATCTTGGTAAATGTTTTTGTACATTTTTTGTATGTGATGTTGACTCCTGAATTTTGACATCCAGATTTAGACTGCTAAATTTTCAGTCCTGGCCCTGAATTTTAATTCCTGGCTTTTTGTTTCTAAGTTTTGATTCTTTGCCTCTTGGAATTAGACCCCTTGGTTCTTGAAATTGGACTGATAATAGCAAGAGTCAATTTAATGATAATAATCAATATAATAATGGTTATAATTATAATACTAGTAACTCTTAAGTAGCGTCTACTGTGTCACCATCAACATGTCACTATCACTGCGATACCTTGTCACCGTCACTATTTCATCATCTCATAGTTATTGGCACTATGTCACGTTGTCATTGTCATCATGCTCACTGCCACCAAGTCACCTTCGGGCCTTCCCCTAATCACTGTCATTGTGTCACATTATCACTTTCTCCAAGTCCCTGTCACTGTGTCACCATGTCACCATCACCCTGTCGCAGTGTAACCATGTTACTGTCATTGTGGTCACTAACATAGTGTCACCTTGCCACTGTCACCATCTCATGATGTCTCTCAGTCATTTTTGTCACTGTGTCACTTTGTCATTGTCATTACATCCATATGTCACTTTATCACTGTAAATATGTCACCATGGTTAATGACACCTTGTCATCATCACTGTGTCCTTGTGAAACCATTTCCATGTCCCCATTTTACTTTGTCGCTATCACAATGTCATGTTGCTACAGTCACCATGGTCACCATTACCATGTCACTGTCACATGTCATCATACCCCTCTGTCAATTTGTCACTGTTGCTGTATCACCTTGTCACTGTCACAATGGCGAGTGACATTTTGTCACCATCATCATGTCCTTGTGACATTGTCCCCATGTCACTTTGTCATTGTTACCATGGTCACTGCCACATGTCAGGTCACCGTGTCGTCTTGTCCCCACGTCACTTTCTCACTATATCCCTCTGTCACTTTGTCATTTTCCACTGTCACTATTATCGGTGCCACCATGTCACTGTCTCCATGTCACAACATCACTGCGTCACCCCGTCATTGTGTAAACATAGTCACTGTCATTGCCACCATGTCACCTTGTCACTATCACTATCCCTCACACCAGAGGTACTAATCTTCCCTTAAAACCCCATATACCCCTGTCCTAGCTCTATGCTGTGATTAGTGAAATGTTTCTATTTGAAGGAATATGTCTTGGGACTGTAATTTGATATTATTCTGAGTTTTTATTTCATGTATTGTTGGGTTTCTGGGAACCTGAAAATGCAAGGGTACAGGGTGGGTCTGCCTTGAAAGAATTTGACCACTCAAGCCTTCCAGTCAAAGCAGCAAGGATTTATTATACACCAATTAGGTGGGCAAGATTTCTAGTAAAGCTGTGGTATTTGTGACGCCAATACAAGCAGGCTAGATTCTAAGAATTTGCAGTTTAATGGGGCTAAGATGGGTACTTTTATACAGAACAAGACTATGAGAAAATTTAAGTGGGATTAAGGAGTGGCAAGTAGCCTGGGGTGGTCCAGAGGAAACAGAGAAGGGATCTAGATGGGATTAGGGATTGTCAAATAAGCTAATTAAGTAATAAGGTAGGCTGGGCTGGGCCAAATGCCTTGGGAGGAGGCATCAGTGATCTGAGCTACTGAAACATACGGGAAAATTCAGGGACTGGGTTGCTTTCAAAGACATGGTCTTTCCCTTTTAGGGATTCAGGTCCCAAGACCCCATCAGTATGAGTATCTGAACTGTCATGAGGCCAATAATCCTCCATTCGAGGGGAATGCCATGTGCTGTCTAAAGTGAGTAAGGTTGGAGAACTGCTATAGGTGGATGTCTGTATCTGGGAAAGTTGAGGGGACAACCTTGTATAGGCAAAGGTTGATTCAGTTTCCACATTGTGCTATTGCCTTTCTGAAAATGAAATTTTTTCACCAGATTTATTCTGAGCCTGGCTTTTGTTACACTATGAATAATGTGGATCTTTGCCACATGATTAACTGACCTTGCCTGGAATCAAAGGGAGCTGAGGGAAAGTTTTTCCCTCCATTATAGCTTGTGTCAGATCAATCTGTGCTCTTGAAGGGACATCTTAATATTGTCATAACTATGTCCCTCCTTTACCCTTTCATAACCAATTTCTATAATCATAGCAGGTGAATGGTGGAAATCTGTCATTACAGTAGTAAATCTACTAATTGATAGATTAATACTAAAACATGTGAGCTACTATAACAGCACTGTAAGTTTGAAAGGTCATCTTGAAAGGTTCATCTGTATTTGTGGTCAATTCCATATCCTATATAACTAGACAAATGAGTTCTTAGATGTATGATTTCCTTGCTCATAGTTATATATTGGTGCATAAGTTTAAGTCCTTAAAGTTCCTCATTCTTTCAAGATGCTATGAGGACTATATATGTATATGTACATATATCCTCCAAAAGGGGATAAGACAAAGATGTAAAAGTTTTTTAAATTTAATGAAGGCTAGTTACATGGTGCAGTGGATAGAGTGCTGGGCCTGGAGTCAGGAAGACTCATCTTCCTGAGTTCAAAACTGGCCTCAGACACTTAGTAGCTGTGTGACCCTGGGCAAGTCACTTAACCCTGTTTAGCCCAGTTTCCTTATCTGTAAAATGAGCTGGAGAAGGAAATGGCAGAAGTACTCCAACCCTGGAGTCAGGAGGACCCAAATTCAAATCTGGTCTCAGGCACTTACTAGCTGTGTGACCCTGGGCAAGTCACTTAACTCCAATTGCCTACAAAAGAAAGAAAAAAAATTTAATGCAGTAGTAAACTTTGGGAAAGTAGTAAGATTAGACTGTTAGAAATCTAAGAAAAAAATATATGCGTATGTATATATATATATATGTATGTGCATGTAAGTGTATATATATATTTATATATGTGTGTGTTTGATTGACTTTCAAATTGTCTAATGGGAAATACAGGATTTGAGTATGTTTTGGTAATAAATTTTCAAAATTAAATTAAGGTTTTTGCATTAAAAATTTTATTACTAATTGTAAAGAATTTAAATCATGTCTTTTTTTCTCCTGTTTTCAAGTATCTATGTGATACTATTAAGGGATGGGAAGGCTCATTTTCCAAGTCAGGTCCTCTTCCTTCTGCCTATGGATGATACTGTCCATCTCAGGTACAGAGTTTGGGTGAAGATAGAAAGATTAAGTGGTATGAAATTCTTGAAGTTGCAGGTGAATTATGGGTTCCTAATTTGTTGTTCTTCTTATAGCCCTGTTGTTAATAGGGTCAGATCCATGCAATCTGAGCGGGCTCTTACCACATAGACCAATTGCTGGAAAAGCAAATTTGGAGGCTGGATTAAAACATAATGAGTCTTGTTGTTTGCAAATTTTAGCGGAATTACCCAGGATTCTCAAGTGACTTGGAATCAGAGAAGCAGCACTTCTGGGAGAACCTCCCCTTCAGAGGTGCTCTGATAAGACCTATTCTAGAATGTCCAAGGTGAGATATTTTCAGGGACAAGATGACTACATGGAATGTCTTGGATCCAAGATAAAATGTGCTGATTGCATGAACATTGGGAGTGGGTTGCCAGGTTACACGGACACTTGGTGTTATTTAATATTGATGATCATCATTGGATTACTTTGGCCTTTTGTTTCATGGTATTTGTATTTCCTAAATTTTCTCTGTGACCTTGTTGATATGTAAATTTCTCCTCCCAAATGAGTACACGATGAGCCCTCTGAAAGTGGCTTAATCTGTAACCTGACTTAGTTTACCTCTAGAGCCTATTTAACATGGTTTGTCTCTTTAAGCGACACGAGATTTTGACCCTATCTAACTTTGTTCAATCTTTAAGGCATTGAAGGAAACATGGGATTGTGATTTTGTTAAGACAGAGGCCCTTCATGCAGTCTCTAGCTGCCTTTCTTGTCAAAAGTCTAACTCCATGTGGAAAGAAACTTGGTAACAGGAGAGTGAGAATGGCCACCCTACCATTTGAACACTCACAGAGTGACTATATTGAACTGCCAGAACCTATGGGTTTTAGATATGTTTGGGGGCATAGAACTTTCATTGGGTATAGTATCTGTTTGTAAGTATTCTCTTGTGTGTCCTTACAAAACTTGTGGTGCTGCACCGTGTGAATGGTTAGCACCACAGGAAGGAATTATTGAACTTTATGTAGTGACCCCAAAGGGGGTCACAAAGAATTGTTTACCACTGAACAGCAGCAAGTAACCCATCCCTCTAGCAAACCCAACATCTTCGGGGATATAGAGACAAAGACTTAAAATGTGTAATGCCGCCCTGTTGGTAAGGTGTGTGCTCAGTTGTCCATAGTTACATTTAATCCCATCTCTTCATAATGAGTATGTGGAGTACTTGACAGTGGAGCAACTAGGTGGTGTAGCGGATAGAGTACCAGGCCTGAAGACAGGAAGACCTGAGTTTGAATCTGGTCTCAGACACTTACTAGCTGTGTGACCCTGGTGTGACAATATTGTTATTAGCAGCTGCTGTGGAGGTGTAAGACCAACAACACCAGCACATAGGAGGGCTGCTAGCACAGGGTCTTTGATCTGCTTTTCTAAGGAAAGCAAATTTAAGGGGTTACATATATCAATCACTTAGTTCAGGGGAAAAAGTCAGCACCCTGAACTTCAAAGAAAACACAAACAGAAATTACAAGCAGAAATTATATAAACAGAGCAAAATAACACAAATCAGCAGACAGGCTTCTAGCTGTCTATCCAAAGCTATACATGCATAGTTACCAGAGAGAGAAGCGCCAACATCTGAGTTTTCAAAGCAGGGGTGCAGGAGCCCTCCTTAACAACTACCCAGAGTCTCCAGGGAGTAAGCCCTCGAGCAAAACCTCTCTTCCTGCAGTTCTGAGAGCTCTCAATTTTTGATTCTGAGTTCAATGGCTTTTCCTCTGGGTATATATACCCTTTTTCAGGGCCGGAGGGCTTCACACCTCTGTGACCTAATTAGCAAAAGGGTGTGGGCCTTACTACTAACAAAGGCAAGACTCAGTCAAAGGTACTCAATTGCCTAGTGCTGAGAAGCACTCCAAAATAAAAAAAAAACAGTAAAAAGTTCCACTTTGCTTGCCGTTATACCTGGGCAAGTCACTTAACCCTGTCTGCCTCAGTTTCCTCATTTGTCAAATGAGCTGGAGAAGGAAATGGCAAACTACTCTAGTACCTTTGCCAAGAAAACCCCCAAATGGGTCCCAAAGTATAATAACAAACATATATGCTTACTAACATATCTCCTCATTTATAATGTGTGCCAATCACAATACTTAAGAAGGAGCTGAAATGCAGTGTCCCATACCCTTTTGGTGACATGCACCTATCAGAATTCTTTTTATTGTGAAAGACTGTCTTTAAAAGGGTTGGTCTTCATGTACAGTCCATCAAGACGCCCTCCTTGATTTTTTTAATTTTTCATTTTCTTTTTTTAAAACTTTTTTTTGGCAAGGCAATTGGGGTTAAGTGACCTGCCCAAGGTCACACAGCTAGTAAGCGTGTCAAGTGTCTGAGGCCACATTTGAACTCAGGTCCTCCTGACTCTAGGGCCGGTGCTCTACTCCCTGAGCCACCTAGCTGCCCCTACCTCCTTGATTTTTTTAAAAAATAAAATCCTTTAAAATTTCTCATTCTGAGTTTTGCCTCTTTTATCAGAGCAAAAGGCTTGAACATAAAATTTTCCCTTTAACATAAGAAAATTTTCCCTTATGGTGAGCCCCACCTTGCCTAGGAACCTATATAATTGCTAAGAATTCACATGCTTCCCTCAGTTTGAGGCTCCCCCCACCCCCAGGTGGGAAAATAATTCAAGATTGTTAGGGAATCGAGCAGCTAGATGGCCCAGAGGATAGAGCACTGGGCTTAGAATTAGGAAGACTCATCTTCCTGAGTTCAAATCCTGCCTCAGATACTTACTAGATGTGTGACCCTGAACAAGCCCCTTAAACCTGTTTGCTGTAGTTTCCTTATCTGCAAAATGAGCTGGAGAAGGAATTGGCAAATCACTCCAGTATCTTGGCCAAGAAAACCTCAAATGGGGGTCACAAAGAGTCAGATATGATGAAACAGCAGCAAGGAACCTGTCTTTCTAGCAAGTCCCATAATCTCCAGGGATATAGATACAAAGACTTCAAATGTATAATGCCCCACTGTTGATAAGATGTGTGCCCAGTAAGAAGTCCACGGCTTTGCCTGCACCTGCACAATGCATATGTCTCACCAGGTCAGTGAAAGGCATAGAATGGATGGGCTTCTTCACATCCTGGTACTTGGGTCTTGTTTGGGTCTTTGGTTCTGGCCCTTTCTCCAGTCTTTAGTTCCAGGGCTCCCATCTACACCAATCACTCTTCCTAATTTACCGCTCTTTGCTTCTGCAGTCACTCCTTGATCTGGCTCTCTCTTTCCAGAGTATGGGCAGCTTAGCATTGCCTCAGGCCGTGGGTTCTTAACCGGTGGTTGCATTTCAGGGAATCTTTGAAAACTTGGATGGGAAAAGAAATTGCATCTTTATCTTTATTAACATCTAACTGAAACTTAGCACTTCCTTGAATTAGTTAGAGAAGGGGGCCATAGGCTTCCCCAGACTGTCAGAAAGTTAAGAATCTCCACTCCCACCCTCACCCCCACACTCATAGGCTCTGACGCTCTGCTGTACTACTGTAGCTCTTTCCCATTTTACAGACGAGGATGGTTTATGCGGGGCAGCTAGGTGGTACGGTGGATAAGAGTGCTAGGCACGGAGTCAGGAAGACCTGAGTTCAAATGTGACCTCAGATACTTACTAGCTGTGTGATTCTGGGCAGGTCGCTTAACCCTGTTTGCCTCAGTTTCCTCAACTGTAAAATGAGCTGGAGAAGGAAATGGCAAACCGCTCCAGTATCTTTGCTAAGAAAACCTCAAATGGGGTCATGAAGGGTCAGACCCAGCTAAAAACAATAGCAACAGTAAGTGTTTTACATGTAAGAGGCCTTAGAGGTCCTCTATTCCAGCTGCCTCGTTTTATGAAGGAGAAAACTGAGACCCAAAGAAGCAAGTGACTTGCCTAAGGTCACCCTGGAAGTTGGCTCCATAATCATTTTTTAATGAAATTGAATTGAATTTATTTGTCACTGAGGTAAGAAGAGGCCAAGAGAGAGCCTGCCAGAAATGTTTGGGAAGGAGTAGGGGCAAGGCAGAATAGGAAATACTAAATCCTGCTTATTCTGATGAATCGTCCTTGTTCATAACTGTTACATAGGTATGAGGTCTACCATAAGGAAACTAAGCTGGTATTCATGGACACCGCCATACTACACTCGGGCAATCATTTACTCAGAATGAGCTTGCTACAATGCATCAATTAAGTGATAAGAGTGCTCTCGTTAAACTCAGGAAAATGTTAACCCTTTATAGTCCACTAAATAGGAAATAAAGTGTCCATGGAGCTATTTTATTCACAGTGAAAATATGTGATCCATAAACAGGCAATTTCTCACTGCTCTACGGCCGTACTTATCTGAAAATTTGAATGGTAAGCGGCTGGATGATTATGGTGGATAAAGAGCTGGACCTGAAGCCAGGAAGACCTGAGTTCCAATATGGAATCAGCATTTACCAACTGAGTAATCCTGGGAAAGTCACCTAACCTCTGCCTACTTCAATTTCCTTATCTGTAAAATAGGGATAATAATAGGGCTTACATCCCAAGGTTGTTGTAAGGATCAAATGAGATAATATTTATAAAATGCTATGTAAGTGCTAGCCATTATTATTAAACCTCCTCTCTCTGTCTCTGTATCTCTGTCTCTCTCTTCCACTCTTTCTCCTCCTCTTCTCCCTTTTCTTGTCCCTTTCCTTCTTCTCCTTCTTCTTCCCCTCTCTTCTTTTGGTATAGTTGTTAGAGTGCTGGACCTAGAGTCAGCAAGGCCTGGCTGAAAATTCTACCCATGATGCACACTGTGTGACACCGGGCAAACAAATCGCCTTGCCTCTGTATGTTATAGACCATACGTAGGTTATGTTCTGTGTTAGTAGAAGTCCTCATACCAGCATTTCCCACACTTGGATGAATTCATAATCATTCAATCATTCTCACTTTCTTTAATTCTTTAATATGAAAAAGATTTTCCCCATGAATTTCTTAAAAATCATTGCTTCAGGTAAATGGAAAATGAAAAAAAAAATGAGGTCAGGTTTGTTATCCACACAACCATATTAAAGGCCTCTGCAATTTGAGAAATCAGCTAAGCTGATATGCTCCTGAGTTATTTGTATTCAAAAGAAGGTGATTCACTTCTTTTCCAATTGGACTGGTAGTTGTTGGCAACCTCAGGGTAATAGGAGAGGGTAGGCACTTATCAACCAAGCTCTCCTCCCCACCTCAGATTGTTATCTCCAGTGTTTTCCATCCACTTGTCTTAGTCCTAGCAACTCCCCTAAGTTTAGGAAGAGGCAGAAATGACAACAGAGGGGATCAGGAAACCTGGACACACACTGTGGTTCACGTAGATGCCAACCTAAAAGAGTGGATAGCCTTGTTGGGATGTGGTAACCAAAGAAGGAAGGGAAAGCATTGAAATGACACGGAGAGTTGTGGCTTGGAGTCAGACAAGCTGAATGCTGTGAGGAAAAGGTTTTGTAAACTTTAAAGAGCAATGTGAATTGGAAGCTATCATTAGAGTAGGCAGGAAATGGGGGCAAGCAGTGCCAGCCTTAATTTAGACTAAGCCAGTCTGAATTGTGGGCAGAATGGAAAAACAGCTTCCTTTTCAAACCTCACTCTTCTCTTGCAAATGTTTCCCACTCACTACAGATTAATCCTTTTGAATTCCTTCCTAGGGTCTAAGACCTTGGCTAGTTAAGGGACACATTTCATACCTTAGTGGGGCTGGTTTGTTACCAATAATGATCTTTCACATGTAATGCTTTACAGCTTATAAAGTGTTTTCCCCCCCACAACAATCCCCGCGAGACAAGGAATGTAAGTATCATTATCAGATTCTTGTCATTGTGTTGTCAAATGGTCATGTCCTACTCTTTGTGACCTGACTCAGAGTTTTCTTGGCAAAGACACTGGAGAGGTTTGCCTTTTCCTTCTCCAGCTCATTTTACAGATGAGGAAATTGAGGTAAACAAGGTTAAGGGACTTGCCCAGGGTCACGCAGCTAGGAAATATCTCAGGCTGGGTTTGAACTCAGGTCCTCCTGACTCCAGGCCCAGCACTCCATTCACTGCACCACCTAGTTGTCCCATGAGGTTCTTAGTCTGAGAGAAGATGGGTATATACTTTGGATGATGGGATGAGATAAAGATGTGGAGCTCAGATGCTGCCTGGGGAATATAATTCTGTATGTCACCAGTGAGTTCCACTGCCTCTGGATCACTTCCAGAATCAACTATAAAATTCTTGCTTTGGTATTTAAAGCTCTTCACAACTTGGCCACTTCCTACTTTTCCAACCTTCTTATACCTGATTCCTCTCCATGAATTTTCTGATCCAGCAACATTTACTTGCCTACTTGGAGTCCCTCAAAACATGGCACTCCATCTCCTATCTCCATGCCATTGCACTGGCTGGCTCTCATGATTAAAATGCTCTTCTGTCTTACTTCTGCCTCAGTTTCCCAGGTTTTCTTCAAGGCTCAGTTCAAATAGCACCTTTGGCCGGAAGTTTTTCCTAGGCCCCATCAATTGTTAATGCTGATTATATTTGAGCTGAACTTAAAAGGATAGGTTCAAGAAGTCAGAGACGACAGACATTTCATGTACAGAGAAAAACATATATAAGAGGAGCTGTCCAGCTTTGCTGCATACAGTGATATTCAATATAGTCAGAAAAACAAGAGGGCCACTAGATTGTACGGAAGTTTAAATGCCAAGCTAGGGAACTACAACTCTACTCTGTAGGCAATAGGTAGTCACTGAAGGTTTAAGCAGAGGAATGATGTGACTAGATTTATTCATAGGAATGTTTAGTGTCTGAGTGGTATAAATGATAGAATCAGGGGAGGGGAAATATGTGCAGACAGAAAAACCAGTTAGCTGGCTATTTCAATAGTTGGGGAGGCCATTAATAAGAACCTATGGTAGAGAAATGGCATGGGAAGCAAAAGGAAGGAATGAAGGAAAAAGACGTTGAAGAGGTAAGGTCACCAGGACTTGGTAGCTAACTTGATAGAAAAGGTGAAGAAAAGGGAATAGTCATTTGTTGGGGGGTGGAGCCAAGATGGAGGCAGGAAAGTAGGGACTAGCGTGAGCTCCCCCGCCGAGTCCCTCCAAAAACCTATAAATAAATGGCTCTGAACCAATTCTAGAACTGCAGAACCCACAAAACAGTAGAGGGAAGCAGGGGTCCAGCCCAGGACAGCCTGGATGGTCTCTGGGTGAGGTCTATCCCACATGGAGCTGGGAGCTGGGAACGGAGCGGAGCAGAGCCCAGCATGAGCGGCACGGACCAACCAGACCAGGAGCTGGGCAGAGCATGCCTTAGAGCCCTGAATCAGTGAGCTGTGACACTTACCAGACTTCTCAACCCACAAACACCAAAGACAGCAGAGAAGGTTAGTGGAAAAAGCTGCGGGAGTGGAAGCAGTTCGCAGAGTGGAAGGAGTTCAAAGTTCAGCTACCAGCCCCGGGGGCAGCAGAGGTGGGGCAGCTACAGCTGCAGTTGCTTCCAGCCCCAGGCCCACCTGGTGAGAGAAATTAAGTGGCGGATCAGAGCAAGAGTGCACAGCCTGCTGAAGATTTAAACCCAGTCCGGGTTGGGGGTTCTTGGGGAAGGAGTAGTGCTGGTGTGGCAGAGCTGGCACATCCCCCCCAAACATGGAACATAGAACTCTCTAGTCTATAAGCAGTCATACTCCGCTGAAAAACTCAAGGGTCAAGTTGGTTGGGAATATGGCCAGGCAGCGAAAACGCACCCAGATTCAGTCTCAGAGTTTGGATTCTTTCTTTGGTGACAAAGAAGACCAAAACATATAGACAGAAGAAGTTAACAAAGTCAAAGAGCCTACAACAGAAGCCTCCAAGAAAAACATGAACTGGTCCCAGGCCATGGAGGAGCTCAAAAAGGATTTGGAAAAGCAAGTTAGAGAAGTAGAGGAAAAATTGGGAAGAGAAATGAGAATGATGCGAGAAAACCACGAAAAACAAGTCAATGACTTGCTAAAGGAGACCCAAAAAAATACTGAAAAATACACTGAAGAAAACAACACCTTAAAAAAATAGACTAACTCAAATGGCAAAAGAGCTCCAAAAAGCCAATGAGGAGAAGAATGCCTTGAAAGGCAGAATTAGCCAAATGGAAAAGGAGGTCCAATGGACCACTGAAGAAAATACTACCTTAAAAATTAGATTGGAGCAAGTGGAAGCTAGTGACTTTATGAGAAATCAAGATATTCTAAAACAGAACCAAAGGAATGAAAAAATGGAAGACAATGTCAAATATCTCATTGGAAAAACCACTGACCTGGAAAATAGATCCAGGAGAGATAATTTAAAAATTATTGGACTACCTGAAAGCCATGATCAAAAAAAGAGCCTAGATATCATCTTTCAAGAAATTATCAAGGAGAACTGCCCTGATATTCTAGAGCCACAGGGCAAAATAGAAATTGAAAGAATCCATCGATTGCCTCCTCAAATAGATCCCAAAAAGAAATCTCCTAGGAATATTGTTGCCAAATTCCAGAGCTCCCAGGTCAAGGAGAAAATATTGCAAGCAGCCAGAAAGAAACGATTTGAGTATTGTGGAAACCCAATCAGAATAACCCAAGATCTGGCAGCTTCTACATTAAGAGATCGAAGGGCTTGGAATACAATATTCCGGAGGTCAATGGAGCTAGGATTAAAACCTAGAATCACCCACCCAGCAAAACTATCATGCCCCAAGGCAAAATATGGATTTTCAATAAAATAGAGGACTTTCAAGCTTTCTCATTGAAAAGACCAGAGCTGAATAGAAAATTTGACTTTCAAACACAAGAATCAAGAGAAGCATGAAAAGGTAATCAAGAAAAAGAGCAAGAAAAAGAAATTACAAGGGACTTACTAAAGTTGAACTGTTTTGTTTACATTCCTACATGGAAAGATGACGTGTCAGATTCATGAGACCTCAGTATTAGGGTAGCTGAAGGGAATATGGATATATATATATATGTTTATGGGTATATATATATATATATAAGTGAATGTGTATGTATGTATATATGTATGGGTATATATATATACAGAGAGAGAGAGAGAGAGAGAGAGAGAGAGCAGTCACAGGGTGAGTTGAAAATGAAGGGAAGATACCTAAAAGAAATAAAATCAAATTAAGGGATGAGAGAGGAATATATTGAGAGAGGGAGATAGGGAGAGATAGAATGGGGTGGATTATCTCACATGAAGGTGGCAAGAGGAAGCAGTTCTGGGGGAGGACGGGAGAGGGCAGGTGAGGGGGAAATGAGTGAATCTTGCTCTCATCAGATTTGGCCTGAGGAGGAAATACCATACATACACTATTGGGTATCTTACCCCACAGGAAAGAAGAGGGAAGAAGATAAAAAAAAGGGGGGGGCGGTGATGGAGGGGACGGCAGAGGGGGGTGGAGGTAATCAAAAACAAACACTTTTGAAAGGGGACAGGGTCAAGGGAGAATATTCAATAAAGGGGGATGGGTTGGGAAGGAGCAAAATATAGTTAGTCTTTCACAACATGAGTATTGTGGAAGGGTTATACATAATGATACACATGTGGCCTGTGTTGAATTGCTTGACTTCTTAGGGAGGGTGGGTGGGAGGGGAAGAGGGGAGAGAATTTGGAACTCAAAGTTTTAAAAACAGATGTTCAAAAACAACAAAAAAAAAGTTTTTGCATGCAACTAGAAAATAAGATACACAGGCAATGGGGCATAGAAATTTATTTTGCCCTACAAGAAAGGAAGGGAAAAGGGGATGGGAGGGGAGTGGGGTGACAGAAGGGAGGGCTGACTGGGGAACAGGGCAACCAGAATATACGCCATCTTGGAGTGGGGGGGGGGGAGGGTAGAAATGGGGAGAAAATTTGTAATTCAAACTCTTGTGAAAACCAATGCTGAAAACTAAATATGTTAAATAAATAAATTAAATTAAAAAAAAAAGAAAAGGGAATAGTCAAAAACAATCCTAAGTTTTCAACAGGTGAGACTCATCAAATAGGAGATCACTTTTTAATAGGGAGGTAGCACTCACCAAAATATGGCTGTTAGGGTCATAGATTTAGAACTTGAGGTCAGAAAGAACTACATATTTGGGCTCAAATATAGATTTGCCATCAGTTTAAGATATAATGGGTTTGAGGTACATGTACATAGAGATGTCCTATAGGCAATCGGAGTTGCAGATTTCTGGTGTTCAGGAAAAAAGTCAAAGCTAGAGATATAGATTTGGGAGTTATCTACAAAGAGGTGATAGTTGATGCTATTGTGTATTACGTAGATAAACTAAACTGATTTGTTACCAATACTTGTCATGTATATTTTTTTGCTGTGCTGCTTGTAACATCCAAATATTAAATTTGTCGAACCAAGAATCCCACCCAGGCATTTTTTTTCTATACAGGGCTTAGCACCATGAGTACACTCAGCTGGCTAGTATAGTTTCAATAAGGCTCTTCCAAAGGCATGACACGAACTATTCAACAACGGGTTAAACACAATACTTAGAGAAGTCAATCAGGTGTTTTCAAGGTCTGATGAAGACCATAAGAACTTAGCTCCAGAAGGAAAACCTTATAATCTCAAGGAAAATTATGGGAGTGGGGGTGGGGGAAGTGGGAAGAAAGACAGTAGTAGCAGATATCAAATTATACTACAAAGAAGTAACTATCAAAACTACTTGATACTGGTTTAAAAACCATAAAGATCAGTGGGACAGATTAAAAACACAACATCCAGAAGCAAATGAATATAGTAGCATAATATTCTATAAACCCAAAGACTGCAACTACTGGAGTAAAGACTTACTATTAGACAAATTAGAAAAAAAGTATAGACCAATATTGTATACTGGATAGTAAGACAAAATCCAAGTGGATACATGACCTAGAAAAAAAGTCACACCATTACCGAATTAGAGGAGCAGGGAAAGTGATATCTTTCACACCTGCAAATAGTGGAAGAGTTCTTGACAGAACAAGGGATAGAGAGGATCACTGAAGATAAAACAGATAATTAAAATTACATTAAATTGAAAAGATTTTTCATAAACAAAATCAATGTGGCTAAAATTAGAAGGAAAACAATGTGTGTGTGGAGGAAACTGGCAAATTTCTGTGACAAAGGTATAATATACAATATTGATAGGGAACTGATACAAATATATAAGAACAAGAGCCACTCTCCAACTGAGAAATGGTTAAAGAATATAAACAGTTGCCAAAAGAAGAAAAGGTAACTTATTTTTTCTTTGCAATTATATGGGAAAAATTCTCCAAAATATTAATAAAATAAATGCGAATTAAAACAACTTTGAGGTAGACTTTACACTCATCCAACTAGAAAAAAAGGATCATAAAGGAAAATGGTGATTGTTGTAATAGATTGTAACAACAAAGCTGCTTGCCGCTACTGTGGCTGTGCAAGACCAACAACACCAGCACACAGAAGGGCTGCTAGCTAAGGTTCTTTGATCTGCTTTTCTAAGGAAAACAACTTTAAGGTGTTAATAATCTCACTTTAATTAAACATACATATACCATTCACTTAGTTCAGGGGAAAAAGTCAGCATCCTGAACTTCAGTAAGAATACAAACAGAAATTACAAGCATACATTATATAAACAGAACAAATACACACAGAAATCAACAGACCAGGCCTCTAGCTATCTGACCAGGGAATTAAATAGTTACCAGAGACAGAAGCACCAACATCTGAGTTTTCAAAGGGGGGGGAGGGGAAGGCTCCAACTGCTACCCAGAGTCTCTCTGGCCAAGTCACCAACACTCTTTCAATGAGTGTGCCCATAAATGTGAAATGCTAACATTTATATAACAATATACTCTGCTCAGGGCCCTGAGGGCTCAGGGCCTACTTAGCATTTAGGGTGTGGGAAAGCTCTTCAATCTCTAGCACCATATCATATACATTGTTTCCAATCAATGACTCAGATTGCCTCAGTGCTGAGAAGCACTCCAAAACAAAGACAACAAAAGGGTCCCACTTTGCTTACCATTACATTTGAAAGGCAAGACTCATCAAAGGTACTTGATTACCTCAGTGCTGAGAAGCTCTCCAAAACAAAAGACAAAAGGGTCCCACTTTACTTGCCCCATTCAAACAAAAGCAAAATTCATTAAAGGCACTTAATGGCCTTAGCACTCCAAAAGGGAAAAACAGCAAAAAAAAAAAAAAGTCGCACCCTAATTACCATAATAGAGATGTGTCAGGGTGGGCAGCTAGGTGGCGCAAATGGATAGAATGCCAGGCCTGGAGTCAAGGAGACTCATCTTTGTGAGTTCAAATGTGACCTCAAACACTTACTAGCTGTGTGACTCTGGGTAAGTCACTTAACCTTATTTAGCCCAGTTTCCTCATTTGTGAAATGAGCTAGAGAAGAAAATGGCAAACCACTCCAGTATCTTCAGACCCAAATGGGGTCATGAAAAATCAGACACAACTGAAAAAAGACTGACCAAAAAAAAAGGAATTTTCAAGCCCAGAGTCAGAAAGTTATCTGGATCCAAGGATTTCAAGTCTATTCTAGAAGAAAGGGGTCAAAAGAATGTACTTAACATTAGCCTGGGACATTCTGCTGGTTTTTGTTGGTTGCCTAGCTGGCAATAGCTCTCCTTTGCCAAAGAAGGACTCTTTAGTGACTTTACCCTTGACTGGGGGTCTTAACCTGGGATCTATGAATTTTTTTAAAAATATATTTTGTTATTAAAAAAATGGCAAACCATTCCAGTAGCTTTGCCAAAAAAACAAAAAAACAAACAAACAAACAAACAAACCCAAGTGGAGTCAGGAAGAGTTGGACACAATTGAAATGACTGGACAACAAAAATGGATTATTATTGTGCCCTCGGTTGTTGTCCTTTGTTCCTAAAGAGGACCAAAGTGACATCACCATGCTTGAGTCAAGATTCAATGAGTTCAACTGTGGCTGATCAGGCCAATAGGAACTTGGAATGCGGCACAAGGAGTCCCTGTGAATATTTGGGGTAGATACTCCAAACATCCTATGTTTCCTTTGGGCTGTTTCAATTCTGCTTTGTTCGTAGAGTACAGCTATTGTGCCCTAAGAAATAATAAAAAGTGGCAGATTCAGAGCAACCTAGGAAGGCTTATACAAGGCGATGTAGAGTGAAATAAGCAGAACATTTTAAAATGACTAGAGCATTATAAATTCAAACAGCTTTGAAAGACTTAAGAACTCAAATTAATACAATGACCAACTATAGCCTGAGAGCACCAATAATGAAGCATGCTTCCAATCTCTTGCCAAACAAGTGATATAGCAGAAGTACAGAAGGAGGCATACATTTTGCAATATGGCCAACGTGTGGATTTGGTTTGTTTGACTATGCTAACTTGTTGCCAGGGAGGTTGGGGGTGGAAAGGAATGGAAAACTGGAGAAGAGAGTGGAGCTAGTGACAGGGATACCAAAAAAAACAAACCAAAACAAGCCAAACAAAAAAAAATACCCCAAACCCTAGAAAACAGTATTAATGAAGGATTTTTTTTTAAATGCAGAGAAGAGAACAGAAGGAGGTTCAGAGGGAGACATAGACAAGAAGAGTAACTCTGGAACTAATTTGCTAAAATTAGTACAGACTTTAAAAAAACAAGCTATACACAATGGAGATTTGCACTTTCACATACGATCCTATTTTTCTGTTCTTCTGTTTACATGGATATGTACATGTTTGTTGGTGTTTGTCAAGTTCAGAATAAAAATTTCTTTTTGAAAAATTTATTTCCTTAATTGAAGGACAGGACACTTTGGAGTATGCAGCATTCCAACAAGGCTGAAGGAAAGAGCACACTATCCCAGTGGGGAGTGGAGCCAGTACTGACCACCTGAAAGTTAGGGCAGAGAAACCTTGGCTGGTGAACCATGAATCCATTGTAGGAGGAGGCTGAGATGCTTTGGGCTCTAGCCCCCAAAGCGACCATAATCTGAAGGGAGTCAGAAAGTTAGTGACAGAGGAAATGGGAGAGGGAGGAGACTAAAATTACCAAAGATATCAGGAAGAAGAAAAAGACCTTGAACAAAATAGATAAATCAACAGGAAAAACAGTAATAACAGAAGGATGTAAAAAATTTTGTAAATGAGTTTAGGCATCTATGAATAAGTGCTGTAAAACAAAGGAAAATGATGCAACACTTTGATGAGACAGAGGACCCTGTGGAATTCGAGGAGAAGAGGGAACCACAACACACTGTTCCTGAGTGGTTTAAAAGAAAAATGAGAATTGTGAGAGCATGCAAAGGAGTAGCACCTGCATCTCACCTCTTCTCTTAGATCCTAAAGGATCCCGAACTCCCAACAGTAAGAGGAACAAGTTCAGGTGAGAGGTAGGTTGAGTTTGATTTGGGACATTTTGAGTTTGAGGGGGTGGGTGGGAGCACACAGGTGGTTATTGTAGAAAAGTCAGAGGTGGAAAGAATAAACTTAGGATTCATTTAGCTAAAGGTGGCAAACTGTTTTGGATGCTTTGTTGACTTCAGTCCCTATTCAGTGTCCAGGTTAATAGATACTCCTCCCTGGCCCTATTCTCTGTCTCTTCCACTTCTCCTTGGTCTCTCTTGAACCTTCGATACCAACTCACACCTTTACCTTTACTTTTACCTCTGTCTCTGGTCACTGGTCTGACTCTTCAAAACCAACTCTGTATTTCTGGCCTCTTGTTGCACAGAGACTCTCCAGCTCAGTGTCTTTTGTACTCTCTAGCTCAATGCCTTAGCCTTCATCGTGGTGTATCTGAGGACCTAGCCCATAACCAGACAGTTCTCAAGCTGCATCCCTGAGAGAGACTGGCTTGGAGGAATATTTTATCTCCAGTGCAAAGGTGGGGAACCTGTGGCCTCAAGGCCACGTGTGGCCCTCTAGGTCCTCAAATGCAGTCCTTTTATTCAATCCAAACTTCACAGAACAAATCCCCTTAATAAAAGGACACAAATCCCTGCTTCTGTATATTGTTGTACTTATCTGTGCCACTGATCAACTTCTGTTTCTTATATAGGACAAAATTGTCCGGATAATTAAACCTTTGTAGCAAATATAGTTTGAGATCTGGTACTGCTATGACCCTTTTCTTCCCACTTTTTTTCATTTATTCCCTTGATATTCTTGACCTTTTGTTCTTCCATCAGAGTTTTGTTATTCTATTTTTCTAGTCTATAAAGTAATCTTTTGGCAGTTTGGCATGGCACTGAATAAGTAAACTGATTTATATAGTATTTTCATTTTTATTATATTGGTTCAGCCTACCCAAGAGAAATAAATATGCCTCTATTTAGGCCTGTCTTTATTTGTGTTTTGTAATTGTGTTGATACAGTTTCTACATGTGACTTGGCAGGTAGACTGTGAAGTATTTTATACTTTCTGTAGTTAATTTTAATGAAATTTATCTCTCTATCTCTTCCTGTTAGCTTTCCTTACTGTTGTTTTTAAAATTTAATTAATTAGTCACATTTTGTGTTCCAAGTTATCTGTCTCCCTCTGCCCCAACCCTGCATTAGAGAAAGACAACATTTGAGATATCAATGTATGTACATATGAACTACACAATACATACTTCCATACATCAGTTCAAATATCAGGTGGATAGCATTTTCCTTCATATTTTCTTTGTAGTTGATGTGAATGATCGTATTACTCAGAATAGCTTAGTCATTCACAGTTACTCTTCAAACAATATTGCTGTTACTGCATTCAAATCTCTTGGTTCTGCTCATTTCACTCTGCATTATTTCATGCAAGTTTTTCCATGTTTTTCTTTTTTAATTAATTAATTTTTAGTTTTTAACATTCATTTTTATAAGATTTTGAGTTTTAAATTTTTTCCCTCTCCTTCCCCTCTCCCCTCCCAAAGATGGCATGCAATATGATGTAGACTATACATGTATAATCATATTAAACATATTTCCACATTAGTCATGTTGTAAAGAAGAATTAGAATCAAAGGGAAAAACCACAAGAAAGGAAAAAAAAGAGAGAGAGAGAAAATAGTATGCTTTGATCTGCATTCAGACTCCACAGTTCTTTCTCTGGATGTGGATTGCATTTTCTATCATGAGTCTTTTGGAATTGTCTTAGATCATTTCATTGCTAAGAAGAGCCAAGTCTATCAAAGTTGATCATCACACAATGTTGCTATTACTGTGTGCAATGTTTTGCTGGTTCTGCTCATTTCAATCAGCATCAGTTCATGCAAGTCTTTCCAGGTTTTTCTGAAGCCCACCTGCCCATCATTTCTTACTTTCCGTGTTTTTCTAAAACCAACCTGCTAGTCATTTCTTTCAGTACAATAGTATTATAGATTTTCTTGTCAATATACAGAAATACTGATATTTATATGATTTTATTTTACGTTTTACAACTTTTGAGGTTGTTAATTTTTTCAATTATTTCTTTTTGTTTCTCTAGGGTTCTATAAATTAGCCATCATATCATCTACAAAAAGCGATAAATTTGTCTTCTTACTATCTCTGCTTACTCCCTCTATTTCTTTTTCTTGTATTACTACTCTAACTAGCATTTTAGTACTATATTGAATAGAAATGGTAATAATATTTTACCCCTGATCTTATTATAAATGCTTCTAGTTTGTCCCTTTTAAATATAATACTGGATCGTGGTTTTAGATGAATACTACTTATCATAATGGGGTATATAAGGTGTTCAGGAAGGTCTAGCACCTCTGATGTGAGGGCTTGCCACCTTTTCAGGGTTATTCATTCACCTCTGATATTCATCTGTCACCCAGCTCTCACTTGTGGCTCCAAGAAGTGGTAGCATACACAGCAGCCACACCCTAGTAAAAAACGTCTTCACGGATGGGCTAAACCAGGTTGAGGGTAACCAATAGGCTTCAGACCAATTAGGGAGAGATCTACCCCAAGCATGTGAAGACTTCTCCTGGGGAATAGGCAGATGAAAACAATTTGTTCCATGAGCCACAAAGGTGGCCAAAGCAGGCTGTGAAGTACTTAGAGCTTGATCAGATATCAGAGACACCAAAGTCATCTGCTGCATCCCGGGTTATTGCCAATTGTCTTGACATTTGTATTGCCACTGGACTTTGATGACTCTGGAAGAGAGAGTGAGGCTGATGACTTTGTGCAACTCTGCTTCACTTATATCCAATTGCAAGTCAAGACATCATTCCATGATGTCATTGGTCCTCTTTGAAAATGAAGGATAAATAACAACTTATCGTATTAAGAAAAGCTCTATTTATTCTTATGCTTTCTAGTGTTTATTCTGATGCTTTCTAGTGTTTTTAATAGGAATAGGTGTTATATCTTGTCAAAAGCTCTTTTCTGTATTTAATGATATAATGATGATTTTTGTTGTTTTTAATCATTAATGTGGTCAATTATTTGCTAATACTAAACCAGTCCTGCATTCCTCATCATAGTGAACCAGCCCTGTCATAGAGTATAATCTTTGTGACATGTTTCTGTAGTCTCCTTGCTAATATTTTGTTTGAAATTTTTGTCAACATTCACTTGGAATATTGGTCTAGAGTATTTTTGCTGTTTTGAATCTCATTGGCTTAGGTATCAAGACCATATTTGTAACTTAGAATGAATTTGGCAGGACTCCTTTTCTAATTTTTTTCAGTTAATGTAGCATTAGAATGAATTGTTCTTTAAATGTTTAATAAAATTCACTTGTATATTTATCTTGTTCTGGGATTTTTTTCTTTGGGAGTTCATTTATGGCTTGTCAGATTTCTTTTTCTAAGATAAGTTTATTTAAGTCCTCTGTCTTTCGTTCTCTTGATCTGGACAATCGGTATTTTTATATATTCATCCATTTCAACTTAGATGATCAGTTTTATTAGCATGTGATTAGGCAATATAGTTCCTAATAATTTCTTTAATTTCTTATTCATCGGTTATGAATTTATCGTTTTCATTTCCAATACTGGTAATTTGGTTTTCTTTTTTAAAATCAAGTTGACAAATGGTTTATCTATATTTTTAAAAATACCTCCTAATTTTACCTATTAACTAAATGACTTTGTGTTTGCTTCCAACTTTGTTTATCTCTTCTTTGATTTTCAGGATTTCTATTTTGGTGTTCAACTGGTTTTAAAATTTTTATTGGCTTTGAAAGTTTTTTGGTTTTATGTCCAGTTTATTAATCTGCTCTTTCTCCCTTTTATTGATGAGAATGTTTAGAGATATACATTTTCTCCTAAGTACTGTTTTGGCTATATCTCAGGCATGTTTTTGAGAGGGTTTCTGTTCAGGTATAGGTTAGACTGTAAAACCCTTGAGGCCCCTTCCCTGTCTTATATTTTATATTTTGTGATTCTAAGGTACCTGTGAGAGCAGGCAGAGAACACAGAGTTAAAAAAAACCAAACCAGTAGGTGAATAAAGAGTTAAGGAGCTAAACGCCTTCCCCCCTCCCTTTTAAGTTTCATCTCTTTCTGCTGAGATTCAGGAAAAGGCTGAATAAAACTAGTTTTATGACATAGATTTTATATCTTTTCTTATCAGTGGCAGAAGGAAGATCCCACATGTTTGGCACTTGGTTCTGTTTAAGATTTTCAGTGTCATTCATCCTTTGGTCATAATAAACCTCCACACCCTGTTCCGTTGTCCTACCTGTTTATTTGTTTTTTTTTTTCTAATGAAATTTTACTTATATCTTTTATTTTTACTCCATAAAAATTTCTCCCAATATTTCTTCATATTACCCCCTCCTAGAAAGTCATTACATAAAACAATGTTTTTCTTTGTTGAACTTACTAAACTTTTCTTGGAGTTACTTCTTGTTCTTTACCTGGGACAATCCAATTTCCTGTCCCATCCTGCCTGACAGGCTCTATTAACCCAAAGTTCAACAGACAAAAGTCCACAGACTTCTGAAGGCAAGGCAAGAAAGAGACGTGATTTATAAGCAACAGCAGTCAAGAAGCACTATGTACTGGGCATACAAAAACAAGAACCAAAGGCTCCCTGCCCTCAAGGAGCTTATGTCCTACAATAAGCTTTTATTTTAATGTTTTTAAGGTAATTTTAAAATAAAACAGAATAGTATATTTTTTCTTATATGTAAAAGGCAGATCTATTGTTGACTATTAAAACAATAGATTGAATTACTGAATTTAATATTGCATTTTAATACATAAATATAAAATAGAAATGTATACATCAACAAGATTTTTATAAAAGCAACAGAATGGAAGGGGATTGTTTAGGATAAATATGTTGAATTACTGGGGATAATGTTGCAATGTATTAAATGAGAACCTGATTTCAAGAATTTGACAAATGGTCAATGGACACTCCAATAACAGATTGTATCTCATAATAACAATAGCTAACTTTTATATAGCACTTTTAAGCTTCCAAAATGTTTTCCATATATTATCTCATTTGATCCTCAGAAAAACCCAGTGAGGAAGGTACTGTTAATATTTCTACTTTACAGACATGGAAACTGAGGCTAAAAGAAAGTAAATGACTTGCCTAGGATCATTCAGTTAATAAACAGCTGAAGCAGGATTGGAGCCTAGGTCTTCCTGACTTGCATTGGGTTGCTTTACCCACTTCACCACACCACCTCCCATTTCATCAGTGTGGGAAATCTATCTACAAGCACATCTCAAAATAAATTTGTGTCCTCTCGTTCAATGTGACTTCTATCCATGTCTGTTTGTAAATTTTCCATTTAGGATCCACCAATATGCTAGAGGCATGTTCTCTGGTTTGTTTGTTGTTTTTCTAAAAAATATTTCATGGCTACAAGTGCAACATGGGCTGTCTATCTGTTATCTCTCCCTTTGGATACATGCCTGCTAGACCTCCCTTTCCAGTCAAATAGATCTTTGATGATATGAATAGGATAAAAAAAAGAGTTTAATAAAAAGAAAATTCAAATGCAACTAGCCACTTGGAAAGAAATTCAAACGCACAATTTAAAAATGTAAACTGCATCGAACAAGAGCAACTATCTCATGCCCATTAGTATAAGTACATGTGGCACAAGTGCCCAGGACCAATAGAAGGACTGACAGGTTCAAGTGGCACTTGTGTACAAGAACTCGGCATGCACAAATATAGATGAGTCTTGCTGTGACTTGATTCCTCGCTCTAGTTCCCAGTTTTACACCCTGGATTCCCCTCTTAAGTAACTCTTTCATTGACTCCCTCCCTGAAAAAAAATTCTGAGCTCAATACCAAATGAAATGAGCATTCCCATAGACTGTGGGGGGGGGGGGGGAGGAGAACGATTGTTTGTGAAGTTACAGGTCTATTACCTACACCTTGCTTTTTTTTTTTTTAAAATAGTATTTATTTATTTTTAACATTCATTTTTTTAAATGTGAATTTTCTCCCTCCCTTGCACTCCTCCTCCACTCATTGTGAAGGTGAAAAATGTAATATAAATTATACATGTGAAATCATGTAAAACATATTTCCATGTAGCCATGTTGCAAAAAAAAAAAACCCACAAGAAAAATAAAGGAAGTGAAAAAATTATACTTCAATCTGTATTCAGACTTTATCAGTTCTCTCTCTGGAGGTGGATAGCACTTTTCATCATATGTCCTTCAGAATTGTCTTGGATCATTGTATTGATCAAAATAGTTGAGTCATTCACAGTTGATCATCATACAATATTGCCGTTATTGGGATTCTGCTCACTTCACTTTGCATCAGTTCTTGTAAGTCTCCCCAGGTTTTTCTGAAAGCATCCTTACAGATAGTAGTATTCCATCACAATCATATACCACAACTTGTTCGGCCATTCTGCAATTGTTGATGGGCAGCCCTTCAATTTCCCATTCTTTGCTAACACAAAAAGAGCTGCTATAAATATTTTTGTACATATAAGTGTTTTTTCCTTTTCCTTTTATCTTTTTTGAGATACAGACTTACTGGTGATATTGTTGGGTCAAAAGGTATCAACAGTTTTATAGCCCTTTGAACAGATTCTCAAATTGCTTTCCAGAATGGTTGGATCAGTTCACAACTCCACCAACAGGGCATTAGTGTCCCAATTTTCCTACATCCCCTTCAACATTTGCCAATTTCCTTTTCTGTCAAGTTAGCCAATCTAATAGGTGTAAGGTACCTCAGAGTTTTTAAACTTGCATTTCTCTAATCACTAGTGATTTAGAGCAACTTTTATATGACTAGATAGCTTTGATTTTTTTCATCTGAAAACTGCTTGTTGATATTCTTTGACCATTTATCAATTGGGGAATGACTTGTATTTTTATAAATTTGAAAAATAAGGATTTTATCAGAGAAACTTGCTGTAAAATTCCTCTCCCCCTCCAGTTTTCTGCTTTCCTTCTAATTTTGGCTACATTGGCTTTGCCTGTACAAAAATTTTTAAATTTAATGTAGTCAAAATTATCCACTTTACATCCTGTGATCCCCTCTATCTCTTATTTGGTTATAAATTCTTCCCTTATCCATAGATCTGAAAGGTAAAATTTCCATGGTCCCCTAATTTGCTTATGATATCACCCTTTATGTCTAGATTATGTATCCATTTTGACTTTTCCTTCATATATGGCCAAACACCTTGCTTTTCCAGTATATAACAAATTCAATATATAACTTTCATTCTCTCTTACTTGTCTCTGTTTCCTATAATCCTTTCTTCTGTCCTCTTCTGTGTACTTAACAATGCTTTAATGAGCATCTTTTCTTTCTGTGTCTTCTTTCTTTTTCTTGGCAGTCCTATTTCTATACTTGTTCACCATCCCACCTCCTGACCCATTAAAGGAAGGAAGAAAAGAAAAACCCACATTACAAATAAGCGTAGTCAAATAAAACAAATTCCCACATTAGCTATGTTCAAGAACATATTATTCTATACTTTAAGTCATCACTGTCAAGTTTACTTAACTTTTCATTCACCTTCTGAATGAAGTTTCTTAATCATAGAATCACAGACTCTCAGGATTGGTTGTGGACCTCAGAAGCCATCTAGACCAAACTGTAACTGAACAGGAATTTCCTCTACATTGTACTTAAGAACTGGTCTTCTAGCCATTGTACTTAAGAACTGGGACTTCTAGCAAAAAGGAAGGCACTACCTCCTAAGTAACTCATTCTCAATTAAAAAAACAAACAAAAAAACCAACTCTAGTTGTTAGGAATTTTTTCGTTACATCCAACTTAAATCTACTTTTTTTCAGTTTTCACCTATTATTCCTGGTTCTGCCCTCTATGGCCAAGCAGAACAAGCCTAATCCTTTTTTTTTTTCCCTGTTAGAGCATTTACATTACGTCAACTAGTCAGTCAACAAGCATTATGAAGAAATTACCATGTGTTAGGTACTATGCTAAACATTGGTGCTACAAAGAAAGGCAAAATCACAACACCACAGTCTAATGGGAGAAATAATATGCAAATAACTGTACATACAAGACATATAGTGTAAATGATGGGGAAGGGACTGTGGTGGTCCTGGGAAAGGCCTCTCGAAGAAAGTGGTATTGGAGGTGAATCTGAAAGAAAGCCAAGGAAGCCAGGAGAGAGGAGCAAGAGCATTCCAGGCATGAGGGGGACAGCTAATGAAAAGGAAAAGGAGGGAGAGGGAGTGTCAGGTTGGAGGACTGTAGCCAGAATGGACTTTGTTTTCTTTGAATGACTCAGCTTGCCTCGTTGAGCTTCCCTGGACGCTGGGGCTTGCTCTTCCGGGGCAGGACCAGAGCTTCCTGTGTGATGAGTCGTGGCGCTGGCTGAGGGGAGGTGTGTTAACGTGGTCTACGCTGGGGGAGGGGCCAAGTCAAGAACCAATTGGCCCTGGTCGTTCAGGCGGCGCTTGATGATGTCAAAAACTCTATAAGAGGGGAGAAGACAGCTTGAAGATCCTCCTTTCCTTTTCCGGTTGGAGCCAGAGACGCCTACAGCCGAAGCTGAGCTGCTGGTAGCAGAGCTGACTAGAGGCCAGTGGGTAATCTTCTTACCGTAGAGGGGAAGCATGTATACGATTTTGCCTTATACCATCTCGCTTCTCTGTGGCCTCCTAGTTACTCTTGTGAGGCGGACTTATTGGGCCTGGAAGCTTTTGATGAAAATATCAAAATGGGGACGCTGGTTTGTGGGATTGTTACTGTGGAGTGTAAATACATGCTTTAGTTCTCCTGCCTTCTGCCTAGAGAATTCCTTATATCCTGCGGTTCCGGACCTTTTAGGCACATATGAGATTCTCTTTGAAATCATAAATTCTGCCTTCCTAATATAAGGACTAACATGGAGACTGGTATAGCTTTGAGCAAAGTCTAAGAATATTGAAAAGGTAGGAAGGAAGTTGTGAAAGGCTTTTAATTCCAGACAGGATTTTATATTTGATTTTGGAGGCAAAAAAGGAGCCCCTGGAATTTATTGAGGTGTGTGTGTATGAGGCAGGGAGGGGGATGCGACTAATCTATGTTGTAGGAAAATCACTTTGGCAGTTGAGTGGAGAAAAGATTAGAGGAGGGGGACTTGAGGGAGGGAGACCAACTTAAGCTATTGAAATATCCCAGGAATGAGGTGGTGAAGGCTTGCACCAGAATGGCAGCTGAAAAAAAATAGAAGAAAGGTCACATATGAGAGATGTTGTGAAAATAGGAATAAAGAGAATTGACAACAGATTGGGATGTGTAGGGCAAGTAAGGGTGGTGAGTGAAGGATGACATTGAGTTTGGAAGCCTGGGTGAATAATTGTCCTTGGCAGTAAAAGGAAAATTAGGAATAAGGGAGGATTTGGGGAGAAAGATAATTAGCTCTGTTTCCAATATATTGAGGTTGAGATGCTTACAGGACATGGATGAAGATCAACAAAGGGGAATGAAAAGGAGCAGTCAGACAGGTAGGAAAACCAAGAGAAAGCGATGTCATAAAAACTTAGAGAGGAAAGAGTAGCCGAAGAGGGTTGTTGATAGTTTCAAAGGCTGTTGAGACATCAAGAAGGATGAGGATTAAGAAAAGACCATTAGCTTTGTCAATTAAGTGATTTAATTAGAGTAATTTCAATTAATTAATTAATTAGAGTAATTTAGTAAATTAGAGAGACCAGTTTTATTTAAATGATGAGGTCAGAAGCCAGATGCAGAGTTTAGAAAGTGTTGAAAGAGAGGAAGTGGAGGAAGCTAATATAGATGGTTTTCTCCTAGAGTTTAGCTGAGAAAGGAAGGAGATATACAGGACATCAGCTAGCAGACATGACTGGATCAAGTGAAGGGTTTTTTTATTACATTTTTTATTTTTAGTTTAGAACACTCAGTTCCACATGATTCTGAGTTCCAGATTTTCTTCCTTCCCTTCCCCCTCCCTCCCCAAGGCGGCATGCAGTCCGATATATCTTCTACATATAACTTCACATTGAACTTATTTACACAATGGTCAAGTTGTAAAGAAGAATTATGACCAATGGAATGAATCATGAGAAAAAAGAAACAACCCCCCCCCTCCAAAAAAAAGAGACGAAAAAAATAAAAGAAAAAAAAGGAGAGCTAACAGTTTGCCTCAATCTGCATTCGGTCTCCATAGTTCTTTCTCTGGAAGTAGATAGCTCTCTCCCTCGTGAGTCCTTTGGAGTTGTCTTTGAACTTTGTATTTCTGAGAAGAGTTTTTTAATAATGGGGGGGAAATAGGTAGGTTTTAGGCAGAGGGGAAGGAGCCAGTAGATAGAAATTGTCCTGTCCCCAAATCCTCTTATGCCTAGATTAAATATCTTTAGGCCCTTCTTCAGTTGGTTCTTATATGGCATGACTCTAAATCAATCAATCAATCAAGATTTATTAAGCACCCACTATGTGCCAGGCACTGTGCTAATCTCTGGGGGATACAAAAAGAGACAAAAGACCAAAAAAAAAAAGACAAAAGACTCTGCCCTCAAGGAGCTTACAATCTAATAGGTGATGCAATAAGCAAATATATACAAAATTTGTATATTGGATATACAGGAAATAAGAAAGGGAATACACTAAAATTAAGGGAGGGGTGTTGGAGAAGGCTTCCTGTTAAAGGTGAGATTTTAATTGGAACTTAGAGGAAGCCAGGGAGGTCTGTAGTTGGAGCTGACCAGGAGGAGGAGTGAGAGCATTCCAAGCATGGCTGACAGGGGAGAGGATGACCTTGTCCTTGGAACATCCAGGAAGCCAGTATTGCTGGATCAAAGTATACGTGCTGGAGAGTAGGGTGTAAGAAAACTGGACAGGTAGGAGAGTGCTAGGTTATGGAAAGGCTTTAACTGGCAGACAGAGTACTTTGTATTTGATCCTGGAAGCCATTGTGAGCCACTTGAGTTTGTTGAGTGGAGGAGGTAGGAGTAGGGGGCGGGTGACATGAGTGGACCTGTGTTTGAGGAAAATCACTTTAAAGGCTGATTGTAAGATGGATTGGAGTGGGGAGAGACTTGAGACAGGCAGACTCTCCAGCAGGCTATTATAATAATCCAGGTGTAAGGGGATGAGGGCTTGCTCAAGAGTAGCTGCAGTGTCATAGGAGAGAAGGGGGCATGTCTGAGAGGTGCAGAGGTAAAATCAACAGGTCCTGGCAACAGATTAGATATGGGGAGGGGGTGGGGGGCCAGTAAGAGATAGTGAGGAGTCCAGGATGGCTCCTGGTTCTTTACTATGCTTGTGCCCTTATCTGAACACTCTAGTTCATGTAATTCTAACTGTACTGAAAACCAAGGCAGAGTACAGTGGGGCTCTCACTCCTCTGGCTTTGGACACTATTCTTTGTGAAGGCTATGCTCATGTAAGTTTTTTGGGCTCCTGTGGCAGTGCCAGACTCACATTGAGCTCATATCTGCTAAAACTCCCACATCTTTTTCAGAGTAACTGCTTTCTGTCCATGTGCCCCTGTTTTGTACCTGCAGCTTATTTTCTGAACCAAAGTGTGAAACTGCATTTTTTTTCTTATTAAAAAGTATTTAACTGGCTTATCTAATTTTTCATCAATGCCTTTTTAGTCCCTCTAAGAGACCAGGGTTTGGTCTCTCTTCTCTTTCTACAATCCTTCAGCTCTCATGGATTTAATTACCATCTCTATGCTGATGATTCTTAAATCTACCTATTCTGCCCCAACCTCTCTCTCCAGCATTGCGTCTCCGCTTGCCTCTCAAGCATCTCAAACTGGATGTCCAGTATATGCCTTAAACTCAACATGTCCAAAACAGAACTCATTATCTTTCCCCCAAAGCCTTAATAAATGTTTATTGATTGAATAAACTACATGCTCTTGGAGGGAAATATTTTATTATATTATTTGGAAAACCTTATTTATTAATATTCTTTGAACCTAGCTTGATGAGGCTAAAAACTGACACCTCAGAGACACTCCCGGGGAAGCTGATTGCTGTAACAAATGCTTGGATCCCACTCAGATCTAAGGTCCTCGCAGTGCTGGTGTTTTGAATTCCCCAGATTTGAATGTTTATGTTTATTTCTCAATTGACATTAATTTGACAGTTTGTGCTCAATGATAAACATTTAATAATTTTTTTTTCTGATATACATTTCAATGGACCTTGCCTGAGAACTGCCCTCTCTACAAAATAGCTTAACTGCTATGTGGGGTTTGTATGCTGGTAGTCTTCTTTAAAGTCCTGTATAATGTAAACCTCAAAGACACTAAGGATGGAACCTTCTTCTGGCTTTCCTCCTCTACCAAATGTCCCAATAAATTTCTTTCTAAAACTATTTCAGATTTTGAGGTTTGTTCTTGCGACTAAATCGAAAGTTTCCAACATAGTAAGAGGGGCCATACTCTCAGGCTGAACTACAACCCACCACATTTGACCTCTCGTCTTCCTTCTTCCCTAAGTTATCCCCAACAGGCATGAAATCTGTGAAAAGGAGTTGTACATTGACTGGGCAGTGGCTGGTGCATGGGGTTGTGAACCTGAGCCACTCCCATCCACGAAGCATTTGAGTTTCCCCAACCAACAGTGGTAGTTTAGGACTTCACTGGCCACAAACTCCACATGTTCATCACTTACCACCAGAAGAGGATGTGAGACCTGGCGGGGAGCAATAATAAAAGCAATTCTTTTGAGGCTTTCCTAAACAGTCACTGGTAGAAAACCAGTCAACAAGGTCACTGGACTTCTTGCACTACTGGCAAGAGTCAGTTGTTCTGGTTCTGGGTTCCAGGGGAGTTAGCTGGTAGGACATTCCTAACTGAGAGTCAAAGCCAACTGTCCACCTTCCAGGGTTCATCACAGGTCCATTACAAATCAGTTGCATAACTGTATCCTGCATTGGCTGCCTCGAGGGTAATTTGCATTCTCCCTGGGCAGCCTCCAACTCTTCCAGGTACAAGCTGAGTGCTCAGAAAGTATCATGAGTCATAAGGAATGGAAAAAACCAATAGTTGTTTGTTTTTAATGAGATGTTCTTAGTGGGCATAAAAGTGGGAATTGACAAACCAGAATTCAGCAGAAGACCATTTGGAATCATGCAAGAAAGAGTATTGAATTATCCATGCTCTTTGAAGCAGAGATCCCATTACTGGGACTCTGTTCAAGAAAGTGATTGATAAGAAAGACCTGTATGAACAAAACTATTCATAGCAACAATATTTGTATAACAAAAATCTGGAAACAAAAACTGTCCAATGAAGAATTCAGAGAAGCCTGAGGAGGTTTGTATGGGAGATGTAGTAAAGAAAGCAGAGACAAAAGAGAAATGTACACGATGACCCTAATGACTAATAATTAATATTTGTGTAATATCTTAAGATTTGCAAAGAACTTTATATAGATTATCTAATTGAATTCTCACAACAACCCTGTGAAATATCCCTATTTTACAAATGAGAAAACTGAGACCCAGAGAGCCTCAGACAGGCTAAGTGACTTCCCAGGGTTACACAGCTAATAGGTATCTATTGTGTACCCAGCTTTTATATAATAATATATCCAGTCTTTGATGTCCCTACTTTCCCGCCTCCCAAGAAAAAGAAAAACCTACCATAAATAAGGGTCAGATAAAAAAGACAAGTTAAGTTAATGCACAGCAAATAGAATGCTGGGCCTGGAGTTAGGAAGATTTGAGTTCAAATCCAGCTTCTGATACTTATTAACTGTGTAACCTTGGGCATATCACTTTTGTCTGCCTCAGTTTCCTCAACTATAAAATAATAGCACTTCTCAGGGTTGTTGGGAGGATAAAATGGAATAATATTTAGAAAGTGCTTAGCACAGCACCTGGCACATAGTAGGCACTTTAGTAAATGCTTGTTTTTCTTCCTCCCTCCCCCAAATGGAACGTAATGTGAACCATCAGTAACAATTACACTTTTGAGCCGTTTTACTTATCTATATTTAGGTACCATTGCATGTGTGGTGTTTGTGTGTAAAAAGTTTTGTATTTGTTGTGACAGAAAATTGTTAATATAATTGTTAATATAATGACAGAAAATTATTAATGGCAAATGTAATATTAACTGTCACTGTCTCTATTATTAATCCTAGTAGTGTCATGAGTCATAAAAAGTGGAAAAAAACAATAGTTGTCCGTATTTAATGAGATGATCTTAGTGGACATAAAAGTGGGAATTGACAAGCCAGAATTCAGCAGAAGACAATTTGGAACCATTCAAGAAAAAGTATTCAGAAATGTCCTTAAGTTCCTACCCTAAGTCCCATCCTGGGATCTTACCCTATGAACAAAGCCAGCTTGAGCTAGACTAGTATCTGAAGTAGTTCCTAATGTCCTTGTCCCCTTCCTTTGGGATTTATGGCATGAAGGGCAAAACATCTAGAATGAAGTGGTTTTCCTTGCTCAGATTGCTGAGGCTGACTGGCATAGCGTGACCAGGGCTCACTACCTAGTGTGACTCCTTCCCCCTTTTCTTTTAAAAGTATAAGAACCGTTTCCTGTGAGTCTGCTGGTGGGACATTCCCCCAGGGTGGCAGGTTTGCTACCCTGTTATCTCAATTAAAAACACTTTATTCCTCCACTTATGACTTGGATTTATTTTAGGACTTGACAGTTGAGAGGGAAACAGCTACAGTAAACATCTCCTTCAGGGCAGTCAGCACCGATTGAGGGACTCAAAAGCTACCAACCCCTCAAACTCATGAATTTGCCTCCAAGGCTAAAAATATCCAACTCAGAAAGTCCTCAAATCTGGCCTCAGACATTTCCTAGTTACGTGGCCAGGGGCAAGTCACTTAGCTTCCCTTTGCTTCAATTTCCTCCTTTCCAAAGAGGGACAGCCGGTCTCTCAGAGATGTTGTGATGATATAATGAGATGCTATTTGTTAAGCATTTAGCACAGTGTCTGACACTTGGTAGGTGCTGAATAAATGCTTATTCCCTTCCTTTCCCTTTTGCTATGCTGGAGGAGATAAATACAAAGCTAGCAAAGGTAGCCGGAGCCTTGAGATCTCTGCTCAGGCTCACCTAGATGCTGCCGCCATATACAAGCTGGGGTGGAGGGCAGGGGAAGGAGCCCTTCTCTTCTTCATGGGAAATCTGGGAGAAAGAGTTCCATGTCACACATTCCAAAAAGAGAAAAAAGAATGAGAGTTGAAGTTGCTCTCCCTTTCAAGTCTGCTGAGTGGAGATGTGTGGGGTGTTCAGGGTTGGGTGGGATGGTGAAGCCCTCTCATGGAATCTGGATCTCTGCATTTCTGTGAGTTGAGTGGAGTGAAGGGGGGCTTCTGATTGACAGCTAGGCCCAAGTTTCAAGTTACAAAAAAATCACCTGAACCATATCCTCACCAAATAAGGAAAAAAGTGTCTTTAAGAGTTTGGCATTGGCTAAATTTTACCCGGGGTAGTAGATTTCCATGAAATTGTGAGCCTGGACTCCACCAATGAGAGTGAAAGACCAGTGGTAGTGGGGAGTGAGAGGTGTGGGGGGGTTGTTTACATTAGAGTATAAGGCTGGGTTCTGCCCTCTGGGCCCCGCCTCTCCCTACCAATTGTCTATCAGTTCAGAGACTGCCCTTCCCGAGGGATCGTAATAAAGAAGTTTTTCTGTTCCTAAATTTGAGAGACCTCTGACTTTTTTTAACTAATTGCTGGCGAGTGGTCTCACCCCCCACAGGGAGGACTAGCACCTGTGGTGTGAGGGCTTTCTGAGCCCTTCTCAGGGCTGCTCATCCACCTTTGGTGTCCACCTGTCACCCAACTCCAAGAAAGAGACCATTCTTTGCCTCATTTCCTACCTAGCCTTAATCACTGAATGGGCACTGCCTCAGTCAAACTGAGGCCTGTTTAAAAAAAAATTCAGCTTAAAAAGGCCTCATACTGTATCCAGGGTCACCTCCAGTCATCCTGATCTATATCTCTCCATTGGACCCAGATGTTTGCACAGCCCTCCTTCACTTAAATCCAATTCATTTGCATGTTATTGCATCACCTCCCTGATGTCATGGTCCTCTTTGAGAACGAAGGACAAACAACAACTCCAAGAAGCTGTTGAACGAAGTCACACACCAGTAAAACCATCTTGACAGACAGGTTAAACAAGGTTGAAGGTAACTGACAGGCTTCAAACCCATTGATGAGTTATGGAGATGTCTATCCTAAGCTAGTGAAGACTTTTCCGGAGGAATGGACAGATGAGAACAATCTCTTCCAACAGCACTGAAGCAGGCACTTTGGAGTGCTTGGAGCTTGGTCAGACATAGAAGATGCCAAAGTCATCCACTGCATCCTGAGCTATTACCAGTCATCTTGACTTTTGTCCTGCCACTGGACTTTGATGACTCTGGAAGAGAGAGTGAGATTGATGACTTTGTGCAATTCTGCCTTCACAAACAAACCTTCACTCTGTGATACAATCGAAAATGAAGGATGAATAATAACACCAGGTGGAGGGTTCTTCCTGGCTAGATGATCAATCTTCTTTGACACAGGCATCCTTTACCACGGAACCAATGAACCAGTTCATTCTCCTTCAGCTTTGAGACACATGTGTCACCAAAAGTGGCCAAGGGACCCTAGCCCAGGTCCACAGATGGCTCTATAGGGTGTGTTCTAGCCAAAGAAGATGAGAGGACTATTTCTCCCTATTATACTCTCATCTGTTTACATAATGAATCCCTCCAGCAGAAAGTAACAAGCTCCTTAAGGGAAGTTAACTTTTGTCACTTTCCCTTTATATCCTCAACTCTTAGCACAGTGCCCTGAACACAAGTCTTCAATCCATGCTTGTTGGGTTGATTTGCATTGTATTGGGAGGACTATGAGCTAGATGGCTGAACACAGGAACATCCCTACTCTTGAAATGGAGTGTATCTTCCCAGTCCTGTTTTCTTAGCTTTGAGAAACTAATGAAACATATGATTTAGGGCAATCATACCAGTTCGAAGTATCCCAGGGACAGCTCTACATTTTAAGTTCCATAGAAATACAGCGAGGTGTTATTTTTCTCTCAGTGCCCACTAGATATTTGATTTCTTCTTGTTATTTTTTTTAAATTAAGAATTTTAGGAAGCCTCAAGGTAGCAGTCACTTAAAAGAGATCTGGCATTTTGTGGTCAAATGTTAACTCTCTAAGTAAAGAGTAAAAAGTGTCAAGGTCAGTCTGTTCCAACTACTTTACCATAAACAGATTCTCTCTGATGCCATAATACAGCACTATTCTGCAGGAACATCTCCATTTCTTGTTTACAGTTTTTAAGGCTCTCTCTGTCTGTCTCTCTGTCTCTTTCTCTCCCTCTGTCTCTCTTTCTCTCTCTCTCTCTCTCTCTCTCTCTCATCTGATAATTTCCCAATTGGTTCATTAAAAAAAAAAGTAATCAGTAAGATTCAGTGGTGTTCTCCTTGCTACTCTTTCATACTTTAACATTTTTTATTCTGGATTCCTGAATTAGCTGTCCTGTAGAGGATTCCAGTCCTGTTATATTGGGGCTGTGAGACTCTGCCTTACATCATCCTGCTACCGAGATACTCTTGGTGAGTGTTTAGCGCTGCCGTGTGGGCTACTTATTGACAGTAAATCAGGGATTGTGCCATTTCAGCGTGGGCAGAGAGCCAGCGGACACTGTCCAGCTCCTGAAATCACACAGGCATGGTAGGCAGGGAGACCAACTTAAAGCAGGAGTTGGTTCACAGAGCAGCCATGCCTACCCTCTTCAGAAAGCACTGCCTACAGTCAGAGCTATAAAAACCAGTAAAGAGATGGTTCTCCTTCTAATCAGGTATGCTTGGAAGTTTCTCAGCAAATACTCTGGATATGTATGCTACCAATTAGAAAGTCAGCGTGGGACAGTGGACAGAGAACTGGATTAGAAGGCAGAAGACCTCAGTTTGAATCCTGCCCAGTCATTTCTAATCTGTATGATTTTGGGCAAGTCACTTAATCTCTCCAGGTTTCCTTATCTGTAAATTGAGAGAGTAGCAGTGGACAGTCTAAGGTTCCTTCCAACAATAAATTTAGGATTCTATGAACCTAAGCAGACTCCTATTGGAGGTTCCCTGGGGATACACTCTCAGCTTTTGTTGCTATATAGCCCTGATCAGTATGTGTGTGTGTGTGTGTGTGTGTGTGTGTGTGTGTGTGTGTGTGTTGCTTATTATCCATATCCCAGGAAAACAGACCTTCTCTTGGGAGTTTGGTTGTCTGTTATATGTTGTCTGTTGGTATTGTTTGTCTCTGTGAGAGGCTAGTGGGAACTGGGAAGTAACTCCAGAGACACCCCAGAATCCAAAAGGAAAGGTTTTGTGTGACAATACTGGCATAACCCAACATGATTTAAATTGGTACAAGGGTTTTGGAAAAGAGAGAGACATTCTTTATTCCTGCTTTGAGGTAGGACATGCACTTTCTAGAATCTCCTCAGAATCCACTCCATAGGCAGGAGAGAAAAAAAGACTATGGTACCATGTGGGAATCTATACTCTGGACCAGATTAACTTCTTGGTATCTTTTTTTTTATAGAAATGTCTGCAAAACAGTCCCCTCCCCCATATCTTCACAAACTCATCCCACAAATTCTAGTTCCAAGATATTATTTAGCTGATACATTCTGTGATTGTACCTCCATAGCAATTTGGGTTACATAGAAATTTTGAGTTGGAAGAGAGGAGAAAGAATTCTGGGCATGGATACAGTCTATGAAAATGCTTGGAGGCTAGAGGTCATATCTTTGACTGAGAGAAGAAAGTTAGAAAAAAGGGTAACTTGGGGGTAAGAAAGAGATAATGAGTTCTTTTTTGTGCACCAGAGTTTGAACTGTCCAAGGGAAATGCAGGTAGAGATGTCTAGAAGACAGTTAAATAGGCAGGATTGAAGCTCAGGACTCAGAGGAGGAATAGATATTTATATTTGGGGATCATCTGCATTGAGACTTTACCTCTACTATTGAAAGCTAATGAGATCACTGAGATGGAGTGTTGAAAGAAAGGGGGGGCTAGAAAAGTTCCCAGGAGTAGTCCTACAAATAGAGGTGAAGCAGAGTTGGACAACAATGGGCGGCTAGGTGGCTCAGTGGAGAGTGTCAGGCCTAAAGTCAGGACCACACAAGATTTAGCAGCTACCACATTAAAAGAGCTGAGGGCTTAGTATATGATATTCTGGAAGGTAAAGGAGCTAGGATTATAACCAAGAACAACCTACTCAGCAAAACTAAGTATAACACTATAGGAGAGAGGGAATGGCTGTTTAGTGAAATAGAGGACTTTCAAGTATTCCTGATGAAAAAACCAGAGGTGAATAGAAAATTGACATTCAAGTGTAAGATTCAAGGGGAAAATAAAAAGGTAAACAAGAGCAAAAAATCTTAAAGCACTTAAAAAGGGTTAAATTGTTTATATATCCATATGGGAAGATGATATATCTAACCCCTAACAAATTTATCATCATTAGGGCAGTTAAAAGGACTCTACTTGGAGGTCATGGGTATGGTTCTATAATGATAGGGTGATCTAAAAAAAAAAGGAAGGGTGAGAAAGAATGCACCAGGAGAGAGGTGAAAGAAGAGGAAGAATGAGGAAAATTATCTTACATAAAAAGAGGCATGCAAGTAAGAGTTTATACTATGAAGGAGAAAATAGGGAGTAGGGAGTGGGGAATGCTTGAATTTCCCTCTCATCTGAACTGGTTCAAGAATGGAAGAATATATAAACACACACACAGTTGGGTACAGAAATTCATCTTACCCAATATGGGGGTGGGAAATAAGAGAGAGGGTAAATTAAAATCAGAATCAAAACAGACTCTTAATGGACACAAATAGGCAGTTTCCTCCTTCCCCCTGACATTTTCAACTTATACCCCTTTTAAATAAGGCTTTCAAGACTTCAGAAAAATCACATTCCATTATTACATTTTAATCTGAGGTTCAGAAATCTAAATCCCATTTTTAGACTTCCTAACCATTCTGAATCTGCCTGACTCTTCTGAATCTTTTGCATTTCATAGGCAGCAGAGATGAAACCACCTCTCTATGCCCTGAAGGTCTTCAGTTTCTTGCCCAAGACTTCACAATCTTTAGCAATGCTTTCTAGGTTCCTTCTGGCAATATCATTTGTGCCCACATGAATCACTAAAGTGGCTATCCAGTTTGACAAGTCTTGGGAAGCTATATGTTACAACCTGGATATATGCCTACAGAAGATAGCAAACCTCTTAATTGGTATTATTAGGCCAACGAACAACACAGGAGCCCCACATGGAATTGGGATCACATAGGCCTGCATTTAGTCCTGGGAATCCTGACCCCAAAGAGGCTCAGATCCTATCTTTGGTTCTGTCCCAAACCTGGAATAACTCCAAGTAAATCTCTAAAACAAGAGTTCTAAACCTAGGGTTTGTGAACTTATTTAAGAAAAAAAAAACTTTAATAAATGTATTTCATTATGATTGTTTTTCTTTGAAATCCTTTGTATTTTGCTTTATACATTAAAAACATTACTCTGAGAATGGGTGTGTTGTATTTGTCTTTCGTTCTTGGAGAGGACTATGACATCAAGGAAATGATAACATGACTTGCAGCTGACTTTGATTTGAGTGAGGGAGCACTGTGCAAGGTCACCAGCCTCACTTTCTCCTCCAGAGCCATCTGGGTCCAGTACCCAGATATTCATCAGGAAGACTGGAGATGGCCCAGGATGCACTGGGAGACCCTGGCCCTTTCAGGTTCTCACTTTGAGTGAGGTAAAAGCCATTCAGTGAATTGGCCTCTTTAAGTGGTTAATCAAGGGGTGGCCCTTTTAATCAAAACTCAAAAAAAAAAAAAAATGAAACTGGGAAGGGAAGACCTTTAGGGTTCCAGGCCAAAAGAGAAGCAGTTACTATTTAGTATTTACATTCACTCTGTGCTAGGAGGGCAGGGACCTATTGTCCTATCTATGAATGGCTGAAGGGTGCATAGGCTTCACCCGACTGCCAGAGGGGTCCATGATGCACAAAACAAAATTAAGAATCCCTGTTTAAATACAAAGCTTTTAACCTCTTTCCAATCTTTATGCACAACACTAAGCTATGGGACACAGATAAGTGAGGACTCAATGGGACTCCCAAGGGGAAGAGATTTCTGCTGGAGATAGCATTTATTAGGCTAATATGAGATGAAAAAAAGGAAAGTACTCTAGCAGGAGAAAGTTTTCTGCTTTAGTTGGGGCTGGAATTGGGGACTGATTATTTCAGTTTTTGTTATATACAATTAATGCTTCTGATTTTACTATGCATGTATTAATCTAATTAAACTGCATATTTAAATTATGACCTTGAATAAAGGTGAATGAGTAAGGAAAGGAAGGAAGTGACAATGTTCACGAAGTTGAGGAGGAAGCCAGAAACTCATACATACATACATACTACTAAGTAAGGGTTTAGTGGGAGCAGAGTGCTGTGTGTTTGACCTCCATATACCAGTAAGATCTCAACAGTTGACTGGACCCAGATTGTTATACTTAGTACATACAGAAGAGGAAACTGAGGCCCCAAAATAGGATAAGCCTCATCCAAGATCCATGTTTTCCACTCATAGCTATTTGATAAGCTCTTCAAAATCCTTGCCTGGTTCTATCGTAAAGCTTTAATTAAATACAGTGTACAAAGTAAATGTTTATTTTAAAGGTAATGAGATTTTTCATTGCCAAATGGGACTCAGATTCCTGAGGGGTTGTTTGCAGAGGAAACCTTGAGAAATACATATAGGATCAATTAATCAATTGAACATGAATCCTCTTTCAGGGCAAGCAGTATCCTCTGAAGAATACTAATGGAGGAAGAAAAAACACATCTACTTACTGACAAGTTTTTAAAACTTCTTATGTTTGCTTTTGTTGCTTTGAAACTCAGCAACTGCTTGAGTAAATTTTGCACTTAAATTAAAGATTTCCACTGTTTAACAGAAACTGGGTTAATACAATTAGCAAAAGGAGAAACCTAATGTCCAAAGGAGATGAGAAAGAAGTTCAGTCAATTATCTGCCTTGTTTCTTCTGTTTTCCCTTGTATGTATGTTTTGGAAGCAATCCCTGCACTATTGTTAGGTGGGATTGGGGGGTAGGTGGAGGACAACCTTAATTATAAGTACCAGGAATCTATAACAAATTAAAGTCTCCACCACAGCAATATTTAAAATCCCAATTAACTGATTTGCTTATTTCAAACCAAGGGCCATCGGTCTTTAGTCTCATTATAGAACATCTCTAGTGACATTTCAATGCCAGTGTTAGGCATTTTGCTTAAAGGTGGTTGGGAAGCTGATTGCTCTATGTGGGAAAAGGAGTCTTTGGGGGAAAACAGACTATAGCTACTTAATATTCCATCAGATATAGAAACTAGTTCCAGTAACTGAGTCTGTGACTTCTGTGAAAGATCAAAGAAAGTTGGCAATCTCATTAGATCAAAATGTTGATTTGGCAGAGAGGAGGGTAGGGAGGTGGGAAAGGGAGGAGAAAGAAATGGAATGAAGTAAAAGGTAAGGGGAGTTTGGCAGATTGTCAGTGTTATCTGGTCATGTGGTTCTACCCTTATAAGGAGAAGGTGAAAGGTCTGGCCATAATGCTTTCTTGGGGCTAAAACCCTCCCCCCCCAACACAGATTCCCTTCCCTATCTACACCCTACAAAGTAGTTCTAGAATACTAGGCATCTAAGTGATTTAAAAGAAGCATCTCAATGTCACCAAAAAAAAATGCTATTGCAAAGAATATCCTGAGCAGAGAAAAGGAAGTGAAATAAACAGAAACCTACATATAACTGAATCCATAAATCTTTATTATAGAAGATTCCAAACTGGAAGGTACAAAGGACAGGAGCTACAGTTAGAAGGAGCAGGTAGAGATCATTTAGTCCACCCTTTCATTGTCCAAGATTAGGGGGCTGACACCAGGGCATCCATCTCATAGGGCATAAAAAAAGAAAAGACTTGCTATCTGATCCCGGGCCTTCTGACTCCAAAATCCAGTGCTTTCCCCACAATAATACACCTTCAGGTTTCACAGTACCAGAAACATGGCCCCTTCCTGACTTTCTAGTCTTCTTAGACCCAGCCTGTCTCATACGGTGTGATCTAACAACACTGGCCTCTTTGCCATTGCTGGAACAAGACATTCCATCTCCAGACTCCCTGAATTTCTACTGACTGATCCTCATGTCTGGAACTTTTCCTCTCCTCATCTCTACACCTCCTGCCTTCCTTGACTTTTCTCAAGTCTTAAATAAAATCTCAGCCTAAGATCCACTCAATGCTAATTAAGGTGAGTCGAGTCAACAAGCATTTATTAAGCACCTACTATATGCCTCCCACTGTGCTAAGCTCTGGGGATACATTGGTTTGTTCAGTTATTTTTCAGTCTGTCACACTCCTCATGACCCCATTTTGTGTTTTCTTAGCAGAGATACTGGAGAACCTTGCTGAAGAGGTTAGGGAATCGTATGAAGGGGTCAAGGAACCATATGTTTTTAGGGGTGCTCGAGAACCCCAAAATACCACCATGCTGGGTCCTGCTCAAATTTGACTCAAGCCTTCTCACAGCCAGAGAGACACAAAGTTTATTACAGATTTGCCATATTAAGTTCTCTTAAGAAATCTTATCCTTTGTGATGCTCATTTTCACAAGCGGGCCATATTCTATCTGAGGTAGTTGGAATCTGAGCATCTTCACGGAGGCGAGATGAAACTTATATACAGGAAGATTGTGAGAAGGATCTAGGGTGGTCCTGAAGTGATGGGAGGAGGGGTTTAGGGAAGGGTCTTGAGGAGGAGTCTAAGGAGGAGCTTGATGAGACTGGGATGAGGTCAGACTCCGGGAACCAAGGAGAATGTGATTAAGGGTGGGAATTAGCTGAAGGCTACCTGGAGATAGGGCTAGGCTAGTTTAAGGGTAACAGATTTGGGCATCAGACACTTTGGTAGGATCAAAGGTGGAAGCTAACCAGACAATGGAGGGCTAGCCTAGCCTAGAGATTTGGACCTAGCAATAATGAAAGGCTTATGGCCTCAGGCAAATGCTTCATCTAATGGGAAGATTCAAGGGGAATTCAAGCAGGGCTCCCACAGTCTAAACCTCATCATTGCCATTTCCTTCTCCAGCTCATTTTACAGATGAGGAAACAGAGGCAAACAGGGTATAGTGACTTGCCCAGGGTCACACAGCTAGTAAGTATCTGTGGTCAGATTTGAATTCTGGGAGATGAATCTTCCTGACTCCAGGCCGGGCACTCTATCTGCTGGGCCATCTACTTGCCCTGTTGGGAATACAAAGGAAGGCCAAAAGAGGAGCTGAGGGAGCTCATAATCTAATGAGAGAGCTAACACACATAAACTCATGTACAAACAAAATATATGCAGAATAAATTGGAGATATTCACAGAGGAAAGGCACTACTTTTAAGGGGTAACAGAAAAGGGTTTTCCCTCTTGCCTCCAATTTATCCTGTATATAACTTGTTTGTACATTGCTGTTTGCATGTAGTCTACCCCATTAGGTTGTGAACTCCTTGACAGCAGGGACTTTTTTTTTTGGCCATTCTTTGTATCCCCAGGGGTTAGCATACTGCCTGGCACATAGTAGGCACTTAATAAATGCCTATTGATTTGACTTGCCTTGACCCTACCCTCACCCTAGTTAGGAAGGCACAATGAATATATGATTAATTAACTCAATATAGAACAAAATTTCTAATCATGAACAAGATAAAGGATGGTATTGTTGTCACTAGGTTGATGGCTGAACATATACCTAGATATATTAATGGACTGATGAGCACCATAGTAGGTATTTATCAGCTTGGAGAGAGGTCACTAGTGGATTGCCTCAGGGCTCCCCACTGTCCCCATTCTAGTTGATATTTCTTTTTTCTTCTTTAAATAATATTTTATTTTTTCTCCCACATACATGTAAAGACAATTTTTAACATTCTTTTTTTAAATGTTGATTTCCAAATTTTCTTTCTCCCTCTCTCACTTCCCCCATCCCTGAGACAGGAAGCAATTTGATATAGGTTATATATGTTCAATCATGCAAATCTAATTGATGCTTCTAACAACAATTTGGACAAAGACCTAAGGGACTTGCTTATCAAATCTACAAATGATATAAATTTAGAAGAGATAGATAAGAATACAATGGATTACAGATTCAGGATTTAAAATCATCTCAAGCCAGAACTATGACCAGAATCCAATATTTGGATTTATCCAATTTATCCAATTTGACCAGGACAAAATTAAAGTCCTCATAGATCTTCCCATTAGGAGAAAGGGAAAGGACCAATGGGAACATTCTGACAGGATCTGCTTCTAAGAATGCCTTTGAAAGTCCTGAATCACTTACACCCAGATAAGCAGTCCCTGACTTTCCTGGTGTAAGAAAAAGGGGAAGAAGTTTTGTTTCCACAGAGCTGAAGGTGTCCCTTTCCCCGCTCCCCCACCCCAGCTATAGAAGAAACCAGGTCTCAAGTCAGTCAGGTGAAATGTCAGAGGCCTGTATGCATGATTAAATGAGCCATTTGAGGAGGGCATGATGTAGGCAGTCAGGGGATTGTATCTGGCCAATGAAGATCCTGGCAGGAGATTCAAGGTGAGGGTCTATTAAAGGACTGGCATCCAACAGAGTCCTTTGTACTTTCTCCTGTACTCTGTTCAGGGGAGGTACCCATTTATTCAGGGGGAATAAATGTAAATTATAATTAAAACATTCCTCACTTCCCAATGAGTCTTGCTTATTCCTAGACAATGTAAGTATGTTTCTAACAGTTTGGGGGCTCGTCCAGGATCAATATAGCATAAGAAGAAAGAAATATTTCATGCAAAGAATGGGTGGTGCCCCCACTGTTTTGCAGTGGGCCCTCGTATCTGCAAGTGAAAATTTCCTTCTTCATACTGCTAATTTCCTGGGAGTATTTTTCTGGAATCCTTGGGAACCCAGGAATGTGAGTAAAGGGGGAAAAGGGAAGGAAAATGGCCATAGACAGCACAAGTCAGGTACCTGAGCAAGGTGGGGGATTCCTGCTTTGTCATGTCTGGATTAGCTCCAAGTTGAGAAATAAGATTTGCTTAGAACGGGGAAAAGAGCTCTTAAGATATTTGACCTAGGTTGGGAGAATGGATTTCTCCTAGTGCTTTGAATAAAAGCACTGGTGGGTTGACCCAGGGAAAGGGGATTGGGAAGTTTGGTGGATGGTAAAAATTCTCTCTCTCAGGATGAGGCTGGTTGAGTCTGGATGGATATTGGGGAGACCAGGAGGCTTGAGTTTTGGGGGGACCCTGATGTCAGGTCTTGAATAAGACTTCTCAGACTCTAAGCCTCAGCACCCCAATTTCTGGACCAAGAGACCAGCACAGTTTGGCCAGACCTTAATCTTCGGGGAAGAAGGCAGGCAGACAAGCCTCCTTCCCAGTCTCTGAGATAAGGGAAATTCTGCTCTACATCCTGAAGCAAGCTCTCAAGAAATCCCGAACAAGAAACAGGGAGTCCTTGTGAGGATTGGCTCTGTTGAATTTACAGGGTTGAGGGAGGACAAGAAAATGTAAAGGAAGAGAGCTCTTAGAAATTATGACTGAATTAGAATCAGGTTTTAGAACTGATAAGGAATCAGAGCCATAGCTACCAGCCCAGGGGAGGACAGGAAAGCTGGGAGCTCTGAATTAAGGTTTGATTAGATCCTAAAGGTTAAAAATATGTATATTTTCATTAAACTCAGTGTATCTAACATCAAGCAAAGTGTGTTAAAACTGTAGGAGTAAAGGGGTCTTCTGTATGATAATTGGATGATCACTTTAAAAGGTTTAGTGGTCTGTTTAGAATGTGATTAAATTGTTAGTCATTTACCTCTTAAGTTTTAAAGATAAAAGCAGCTGGAGAAGAAGTTTGGTGAGAATAATTTTTTTTTATTTATTTGAAATGTTTGAGGTAGTTTGGGTCAAGATTAGGAAAGAGATTGAAACTGGAATGCAGAGGGTAAAATGTTTCAGTAAAAATTGGGAAAGAAAGAGAGATAGAACCTGGAGATAAGGGATTTGGGTGGGAGTAGAATGGCGGCTGAGTCCACATGGCTCTTAGCTGCCATGTGTTCTTGGCCACCCCTCCCCCACCCTCCACATTGGAAGACTGTGAGTGGGTCAATCAGGGACTGATTTGTATAATTCTTAGACTCTTTAGCAATTAAGAAAAATCCTCTCTCAAATTAACTGAGGTAGACAAATGGAGAGAAAACTGAAGTGCTTTGGACTGGGTGACTTAAAGACTCCAAAAGTTTTTTTTTTTTTTACTTGGAAGAAAGTGACCACACCCCCACCCCCCAAAATCCTGAGGCATTTTGTTAATTGCCAGTATGTATAAAATGAGGCTTGGAGAAAGCAGGGGGCCAAATTCAAATGGCTAGGCAAATTTTCCTAATGCTTGGGCCAGAGGTAGTAGGTAGCTCAGAACAAAAGCTGTTGAGTGCTAAATAAACTTTATTTAAGGGAACACATAAATACCAGAAGTAACAGGATCAATAATTTCTATATGTGATAGTCTGAAAATGAAAATGTAACTGAAGTCATCTTATTTCCAAATTGTATTTTTAGAGTTCTCTTGGGCCATAAAATTTGAGAGACCATTGTGAAGTCTAAATTTTGTCATATATATGAATTGGTCTTTCTAAAAAGGGTGCGATAAAATGTGAAAGTTTGAAACTGTTATATTTGGTTATGAACAAGTAATATTACTTTATATTTTAATGAGTGACTTCCTGTGTAAGGAAACTTAAAAATGCATTCACCTAATTTGGTGGGTAATTTCAAGTTTTTAAATACATAAAAATATTTAAAGCATTAAGTTTGTATGGTTCAAATGCTAAGAATTGTAAAAAATTGTAAAACAAAATTATGAATGGGTTAGAAAGCTGTTATCATTCAGTTAAAATTGCTTTGCTATCACTTAATAGCATTTGTGAGACTATTAATTAAGACTTTGTGAAAATCTCCTGTTGTAATTTTTATGTACAAGAGGTTTTGTGAGTAGAGAATTTGGAAACTTTGTGATATCTAGAAATTCTGTAATAACAAAGAATTAAGTTGTTGTAATACTTTGGGAATTTATGAAGAAGCAATTTTTCTTATAATCTAGATGTTAGACTAAGAATTGTGCAAATATACATCCAAGAGTGAATAAATTAGGATAGATTTCCAAACTCTGTCTCTGTGCAAAAGTGCAAGTCATAACTGCCCCCCACCCTGGCTTTGTAACTCAGATAGATAACATGTTGGTGCTTCTCTGGTAACTATGAATTGTGATTTGAATCAGACAAGGTCTGTCTGTTAATGTTTGTAATTTCTGTTTGTTTTGCCCTGAAGTTCAAGCGGCTGATCTTTTCCCCCTGACCTAAGTGAAGAATATATGTGTGTTTGATTAAACTGAGATTGTTAACCCCTTAAAGTTACTTTCCTTAGGAAAGCAGATCAAAGAACCTGTGTTGGCAGCTTTGTGTGTGCTGGATGTTGGTGGGTCTTACACCCCTACAGCAGCTGCTAGAAGATTGTTGCTACAAATGGATAAGTAGATTTGAAGAATCATCAGCATAGAGATGAGATTACCAAGTTCTACAGAAGAAGAAAAGAAGACAGCCCAAGCTAGAGCCCTGAGGGACAACTACAGTTAGAGGGCACTATCTGGATGGGGTTCCAGCAAAGGAGACCAAGAAGGAGGGGTCAGATAGGTAGGAAGAGAACCTGGAGGGAGCAGAGTCCTGAAAGCCTAGTGAGAAGACAGTATCAAGACAGAAAGGAAGACAGTGTTCAAAAGCATCAAAGACTGAAGGGAGGTGAAAGAGAATGAGGTAAAGAAAAGGTTGTTGGATTTGGCAACTAAGAGATAACTTTGGAGAGAGTAGTTTTGGTAGAATAAGGTTAGAACCCAAATTGAAAGGAGTTAACAAGAGAGTAAGAGTTGAGAAAGTGCAGATACCTATTGTAGATGTCCTACAAAGGGCAAAAGAGAGATAGGTAGCAGGGACGGGAAGATCAAGTGAGGGTTTTTTCAGGATGAGGGAGACATGGGAATGAGCCAGTAGACAGGGAGAGATGGAAAATAAATGACAGAGTAGGGAGCAATCTGCTGGAGGAGACTGCCCATATGGCCCTTGGGTGAGTAGACTTTATATTAAAGTTGTCTCTATAAAGCATTCTCCCTACCAAGTTCTCTTCTAGATGTGGCATGATAGAGACACAAGTAGTCTGAGATGTTCCCTAGTTTCAGGACACCATGACTTAGCAGCTGGCTTGATTCACTTCTGGTCTGAGTCAGCAGATGCTGTTTCTTTGCTTGCATCAGTGATGGCCCAGCAACTAATAGAAGACTTTGGCATGGATTCTAGTAGCAGCACCTCAGGTGGCTCTCCTGACTTTTTTGAAGCTTACAACGTTGTCTTCAGATATAAATAAACACAACAGGGAGAGAAAAACAAAGAACCCAGCATTCCTGGCCATGTGGTGGCCCCAGCGGGGAGAGTAAGCAACTGATGTCACCATGTCTGTACCTTCCAACTTCCAAGAAGGTTGACTGGATCAAGGCTCCCGTGTAAATAGGCCCATGTAGTGTTCAGCAAACAGCTTTCTTATGATGCTTGGCAGTGATCCACAACTTGCTTGTAGATTGGTTCAGCATCAAGTTGAGTGATTTGTAAACATATCTGAGTAGTTTTGAATCTTCAACCCCTCCCCCCACCTCACAAATTAATGACATTACAAGTTCCATTAACTGGGAAAAATAAGTTTCCCTCAAAATAAAACAGACAGGAACTCACTGACACAGACAAGGGATGCTGATTTGGAGGGTACCCTGATCAATTTGGTGAGTTCATACAGAGGTGAGCACTTTTTGAGAAATTTTAATTATTCATGCCTTTCTCTCTATAGGGTTTGGTCATGTTCATTATCACCTTATTAAAAGGACAATAACAGATTACTTTTTATCACATAGACCCCTATCTAGTCCTTTTCCACCTTTTTCTCTGGCCCTTTCTTCTGGAGTATAGCAGGGAATGAGGCAATTTTTCCTCTTCTTCCCCTCCCCGAAAATGGCCCTACAGAAAAAAAAAAAGTTCATCAGGATGGCAGGTGTTGTAAGGATAGCAACTCCAAGTTGAGTTCCTTTGAGAGGGGAGTTTAGGAACAACTAAACTTGTTACCTTCAGAGTTTATACAAGATCTGGTGATTTTATTGCTCGTATTTATAGAAACCTAGACATAATCTATGTACATGTTATTTTCAGAGATTTCCCAGAATAAACTCTGGGTAGGGGCATAATGAGAAAATAAGCTACTGACCTTTTGAGTCAGCCCCTTGAGATCAGACCCAGTCAATGTAAATCCATAACCTGGGGCCCTGGACCACAGACTACATCTTGAGGGCTTATCTGGTGTTGATTGATTATTTTTGGAACTAGACCATTTGTTTTGGCATGAATCAGTCAGCAGAGTCTTTCTTTGACTATTGAATGTTTTTGAGCAGATCTGGATTACTTATCCTAACGTGGCAGGAATCGGGACAGCTCACTCAGGATCATTTGATTTTTACCAGGCAGTGAGAGGGTTGACTTCTCATTGGCCCCAAATGCTGGATCCTATTCAGGAGAGACCCACACATCCTGGAGAGTCATCAGGAGTTTGATTATTTTTGACACTATGCTTCTTACCTTAGTAAGGGGTGAATAAAAGCAGTTTATTCTGGGTTGGTTGGTTCTGGGGTTTTTTTTTGGATCTAGGCTATTTGCCTTAGCACGGGGTGAGTTAGCTGATTTTTATTTGGAAGTAAACAACTAACCATAACAGGAGCATGAATTAGGACAGCTTCTCCAGGATTGTAGGATTTTTTTTTAAAGCAGAACTAGACTATCTGCCCTCTGTGGAGTGAATTAGGATAACTCAGGAGACATCCCCTGGAAATTATACTGCACAAATACATCTCAAGCGTTTGCCAAAGTGCTTGCTCTTTTGGGATGGGAATACTTATTTTTCTTTTTTAAAAATCTAACATTTTTCCACTATTTTACTAATTATTTTTTCTTTCCTAAATGTTTTTGGGGCTCAAGGCAGGTCGTTACAAACCCCCCAGGCAAGCATGAATCTATAGAAACATTGACAAACTTTGGGTTTTTTATTTGTTGAATTTATACATTTGCAAGTGAAAATGTTTTGATTATGAAAATCTGGATCCTCATAAAATATCGTTAGTTTTGGTTATATCTAAGAACTGTCCCTCATGGACATTGCTGGAACTCTAAATACGAGGCAGTGGGGAAGGCAATCAAGAAGAGGCTGGAATTTTTTCAAATCCCCAAATAACTAACCTAAGCTGCAGGTAGCAACTCATGCTTCTGAGGCACCCTATTTTGATTTGCTGAGAAATAAATAATTATGTATGTGGGATAGGGAGTGTGTGGGGTGGCATGACCACCTGAGCACCTCAGTAATATACAGAGGCTTCTCAGGTAAGGACAGAAATCAAATTTATTCAATTCTCAAGAGAAAAGGGCTTTGCCTCTGCTAGGACAAGACCAGCAGAAGGAGGCAAGGCCCAAAGGAAAAGCACCAATAGATATACCCTAACACAAAGATTTCCACCCACCTCTATCCCTTCTTATCATTGGCTGGGAGGCAGGTTTATAATCTAGGCACGAGAATCTAGACAAAGAACCAGGAAACCAGGCAGAGCCAATCCATACAGACTTTCCTGATTTGGTGCTTAATTGCTGAGGTGGCATTCACAAGGTTAAGGAAAGAAATGAGGAGAGGGGAGGGGGTCATTTTCTCTGGCCCCATTCAACAAAGGAATGCAGGTCACAGTGACCTTATCCTTATTTGGTAAGTTCTAAGCCTGAGGAGAGAACAGGAAAGAACAGGAAGAAAGAATGCCCGCCACCCCCAGGTTCCCAATTCCTGGATGTTGAGTAATTTGATCCTTGTACTCACACAATTCTGACATTTACCTTTAATCCCTGAGTCTTCATAAATTCGTTTAGATATACACATATACCTATATATATAATTATCTCTTCTTTTCCTGCTAAGTCTTCACACACCATCTTCCAACCATTACACTTAGGAGCATAAAGGGGAAGACTAGTCAAGAGAGTTCCCTGGTCATTTTGATGAGCTTACCCAGAAGTAAGACTGTATGGAAACTTTGATTGCCTATTCCCTGAATAGGCAGGGGACATGAAAATTGGCATCTTGATAAGAGTATAAGTCTTAATTAGGTCTCCATTACTGAGGCTACCCCAATGATACTGAAAATTTTTTTTAACTTAATTTTTTTTATTCTGAAGTTTGGAAACACCAAAAATGAGCATTTCCAAAGGCAAAGCAGAATAGAGGAAGAGGATTGTATATGAAATCATGAATCTCTATTCTAAACTGCTTGTTCTTAAAAAAAACCAATAACTAGTATTTATAAATATTTCATTTAATCCTTACAACTCTAGGAGATAGGTGCTGTTGTTATTCTCTTTTTATAGAGGAGGAAACTGAAGCAGAAAGTGACTTATTCAGTATCACATAGCAAGTAAGTGTCTGAGGCTAGATTTGGACTTGTTCTCCTAACTCTAGGTCTAGAAAGATAGAAGGGGTCCAGGTTAAGAAAGGTTTTAAAAGTCAAAGAGAAGATTTTATATTTGACCCTGGAGGAAATGAGATTTAATAAATAGAGTGGTGATATGGTCAGACCTGTACTTTAGGAAGATCAATTTGACAGCTGAGAGGAGAATGAATCAGAGTTAAGGAAAGGCTTGAGGGACTGTTTCAATAGTGCCTGTGTGAGGTGATGAGGGCCTGTACCAGGGTGGTTTCAGTGTCAGAGAGAAAATGATATATAAGAAGTGATGCAAAGTTAGAAATGAAAAGAATTGACAACAGATTGGATATGGGAAGTAAGAGAGTTGAGGATGACACTTAGGTTGTAAGCTTGTGTGATTGAGAAGATAATGGTATCCTTGACAATAGTAGGAAAGTTAGGAAGAGGGTAAGGTTTAGGAGGGAAAGGTAATGAGTTCATTTTCAGCCATCCTGAATTTCAGATGTCTACAGGACATCCAAAATTGAGATGTTTACTAGGCATTGTAGATGCAATACTGAAGATTGGCAAAGAAGGTAGAAATGGACAAAAAGGTCTGAGAGTCATCTGCATGAAAATGAGAATTGAAGCCATAAGAGCTGATGAGATCCCCAAGCAAAATAGTATAGAAGGAGAAGAGAAGACTGACCAGGACGGAACCTTGGGGGACAACCGTGGTTAACAGGTATGACATGGATGAAGATCCATCAAAGGATACTAAAAAGGTACAGTTAGACAGGTAGGATGAGAACCAGGAGAGAGAGAGTCTAGAGAGTATCAAAGAGAAGATGGTGATCAAGTGTCAAAGACCGCAGAAACATCAAAAAGGATGAGGATTGAGGAAAAGGTCACTTGATAGGACAATCAAGTGATAATGTGACTTTCGAAAAAGTTTCAGTTCAGTAATGGGGTTTGCAGCCAGATTACAAAGAGTTAAGAAACGGATGAGAGGAAATGCAGTGGAAGTACCTATTTTAGACATCCTTTCCTACAAAAGGAAGGAGAAACATAGGATGATAGCTAGTAAAGATGGACGGATGGAGTGAGGGTTTTTCAAGAATGAGGGAGACATGGCCATGTTTGTAAACAGTAGGGAAGCAGCCAGTAGAACAAGAAATGATTGAAGATTAGTGAAAAAGTAGGGATAATAAGAGGGGACAGTCTACAGGAGAAGACAGGAAAGAGTGGGATCACTTGTGTATGTAGAGGAGTTTCCTTTGGTAAGGAGAAGGGCCACCTCTTTGTGCAAAACAGGAGTAAAGCAGGAGATAGGATGGAATACATCTGAGTGATGTGAGATGAGAAACAGGTAGAATAGGGAGTTTTATGGGAATAGCCTCAGTTTTTTCAGTGATATATGAGGCAAAGTTCTTAGCTGAAAGAGTTGAGGAAGGGGTTATAGAAGGATGAAAAGGTTTGGAAAAGCCACTATGTTGAGGGAGATAGTGAACTGATTAGGAAATATAAGACAATTGCCTTGCCACAGTGAGAGCTCAGTCCAGATTATATAACACAAACTTGTAGTGGACTTGGTCAGCATGGTTCTTAAGATTTTCTCCAACAACACCTGGATAAGAGTGAAGGAAGCAGATGATAGGATTAATCCAAGGTTGGGGTTTGGCAGGTCAAGATCTCTGATAGGATAAAGGGGCAAGGGACTTAAAAGAAGAAGACAATGTGAAGTTGAACTGGTTCACTAAAGCATCAAGATGGGGAAGGCAAGAGACTGTAGCCAGCTCGTGGGTGAAGACCGGAGAAAGAAATGATGGATAGAGTGACTGGAAGCCATGATGAGCACAAATCCACTTTTTCCCTTTGAGTTTCTGCTTGTGGAAGTAACATGACTCTGTTGTTCTCAAATAGAGTTTTGGATGTCTCTAGATCTATAATAGATTTTTATAGTGATCGTTATCTTCTACTGCTTACTAATATCTCCTGTTTTAGTTACTGAATGGGGGCTTTGTGTCAGGTAAGGCTTTTCATATGCTGTGCTTTTGGATACAAAGTAGTAAGCCATACCTGCTTGGTCTAAACCTGAGTCACTTAGTTTCCTGCACTTATTTCCTTCTCCATCAGTGTGTCTACAGTACAAGCGCTGGTTGATTTAAACCCTTCCCACTCATGCCCCTGGATCTTTGAGGTTCCAGTTTCTCTCATTAGTAAAATGAAGAGGTCAAACTAGGTGATCAGTATGATTCTCTCCAGATCTAAATCTATGATATATGATACTAACCCTTCTTTAATCTGCCTCTTGCCTCTATAAAAAAAAAATCATGGAATCATAATTTTTCACTTGGATCGTTAAGTTTTTTTTTCTTACTTCATTTCCCTCTTTTTGAAGATGAGAAAACTGAGGTGCAGAGAAAGAAAATATCACCCCTTCTCTTCTTCTGTTTTGTTCTGTATTGTCTTACTCTATCTGCTTCGTTTAGGTTTCTCTGAAGTTCTCAGAACCTTTCCCCCCATCCCCTCAGCTTTTCTAATGACGCCAATAGAATCTTACCTTATACTGTAGCTATTTGTTTTCATGTGTTATCCCACTTACACAACACCCCTCATCATAAGCTGCTTTGGGGGAAAGGACCATATCTTTTTCACCTTTTCACCCCCAAATGTGTATAGCCCAGTTTTGCTCATGGTAGACATTCGGTCAATGTTTATTAAATTTAATGGAGTGGAAATTTTCCTCTTGAGTAATTTTGCTTAGGACCAGCTCTGCCTTCCCTGACCAGTGCTCATTTTTCCCATATTGCATCATTAAATGAGGTTGGTAAGCCTCAAGCCAGAGAAGATTAGATCAGACTGCTAAAACATGCAAATTAATCAACACATACCATTACCCCATAGAAAGTATGTAAGTCCTGTCTGGGCTACAGTAATTTCTTCTAGAGGTCAACCCTAAAGCAGGGCAGGGTCACTAGGGTACTGGACTCAGAAGTCTTAGTCAGGGCCTGGAGCACGTTTCTATGCTTTCATATTTCATTCTAGGAATTCTAGGAAAGGCACATGCCTTTCACTCCAAATCACTTTGTATCTATTTTACATGTAACCCACGCTTAAGCCTGGAGCATTTGCATTATACTCTTCTCCTTGGTGAAAAAGCGTGATGACTTGCCACCATACATCTGTGTTAGGGTTGGAGTTGGTGCAAGAACTTTGGAGAAGAGAGACGTTCTTGTTTCTTCCCTCTTTGTTCTCCTTCACTCTGGACTTCTCTGGACTTCACTCCTGACTCTCTGGACTTCTTTTTCTACTCAGCAGCCCTTTTCTAATCCAGCACCCTGGAAATATTCCATCTCTGTATCCCCTTCCTCTGTTCAGTTCCTCCCAGAATTTTCATTTTAAAGAAAGTGCCCACATCTACTTCCCTATTCTTTTTGCTGCCATGTCCCTATGTGGGTACCTCCCCCCTACCCTGGCTTTTCAGTTCATTTTGTGTTATCTTTCCCCATTAGAAAGTTAGTTCCTTGAAGTTAAGGGAGTTAAAAGAAGAAATAGATAACAAAACTATACTAGTGGGGGACCTCGACCTCCCCCTTTCAGAACTAGATAATCTAATCACAAAATAAACAAGAAAGAAGTTAAGGAGATGAATAGAATTTTAGAAAGCTTAGATATGGTTGACCTCTAGAGAAAACCAAATGGGGATAGAAAGGAATATCCTTTTTCTCAGCAGTATGTGGTACCTACACAAAAATTGACCACATATTGGGGCATAAAAACCTCACAATCCAATGCAGAAAGGCAGAAATATTAAATGCATCCTTTTCAGATCATGATGCAATAAAAATTACATGTAATAAAGGGCCATGGAAAGACAGACTAAAAATTAATTGGAAACCAAATAATCTAATCTTAAAGAATGAGTGGGTCAAACAACAAATCATAGAAACAATCAATAACTTCATCCAAGAGAATGACAATAATGAGACAACATACCAAAACTTATGGGATGCAGTGAAAGTGGTTCTTAAGGGAAGTTTTATATCTCTAAATGCTTACATGAATAAAATAGAGAAAAAGGAGGTCAATGAATTGGGCATGCAACTAAAAAAGCCAGAAAAGGACAAATTAAAAATCCCCAATTAAATACCAACTTAGGAATTCTGAAAAACAAAGGAGAAATTAATAAAATTGAAATTAAGGAAACTATTAACCTAATAAATAAAACTAAGAGCTGGTTTTATGAAAAAAATCAATAAAATAAATAAAACTTTGGTTAATTTGATTTAAAAAAAGGAAGGAGAAAACCAAATTACCAGCATCAAAAATGAAAAGGGTGATTTTGCCACCAATAAAGAGGAAATCAAAACAATAATTAGGAGCTATTTTGCCCAACTCTATGCCAATAAATTTGACAATCTTATTGAAATGGATGAATATTTACAAAAATATGAATTGCCCAGATTAACAGAAGAAGAAATAAAGAAAAAGAAACTGAACAAGCCATCAATGAACTCCCTAAGAAAAAATCTCCAGGGCCAGATGGACTTACAAGGGAATTCTATCAAACATTTAAAAAATAGCTAATTCCAATACTATATAAAATACTTGGGAAAATAGGTGAAGAAAGAGTTCCACAAAATTCTTTTTATGATACAAATCTGGTGCTGAAATCTAAACCAGGAAGAGCCAAAACAGAGAAAGAAAATTATAGAGTAATTTCCCTAATGAATATCAATGGGAAAATTTTAAATAAAATATTGGCAAAGAGATTACAGCAACTTTTATTGAGGATAATACACTATGACCAGGTAGGATTTATACCAGGAATGCAAGGCTAGTTCATATTAGGAAAACTATCAGCATAATTGACCATGTCAACAACAAAACTAACAGAAATCGTATGATTATCTGAATAGATGCAGAAAAAGCATTTGACAAAATACAATATCCTTTCTTATTAAAAACACTAGAGAGCATAAGAATAAATGAATTTTTTCTTAAAATGATAGATAGCATCTATCTAAAACCATCAGCAAGCATTAAATGTAATGGGGACAAACTAAAAGCATTTCCAATAAGATTGGGGGATGTCCATTATCACCACTGTTATTCAGCACTGTACTAGAAATGTTAGCTTTAGTAATAAGAGAAGAAAAAGAAATTGAAAGAATTAGAATAAGCAAAGAAGAAACTAAGCTATCACTCTTTGCAGATGATATGATGGTATACTTAGAGAATCCTAGAGAATCAAGTAAAAAACTACTTGAAATAATAAATAACTTCAGCAAAGTTGCGGTATATAAAATAACTGCACATAAATCCTCAGCTTTCCTATATATTACTAACATAGCCCAACAGCAAGAGATAGAGAGAGAAATTCCATTTAAAATTACTGTAGACATTACAAAATATTTGGGAGTCTACCTGCCAAAACAAACCCAGGAACTATATGAACACAATTACAAAACACTTTTCACACAAATAACGTCAGATCTAAATTGCTGGAAAAACATCAGCTACACGTGGTTGGGCCAAGCTAATATAATAAAAGTGATGATTTTACCTAAATTAATTTACTTGTTTAGTGCCATACCAATTAAACTACAAAAAAACTATTTTATAGAGCTAGGAAAAATAATAACCAAATTCATCTGGAAGAACAAAGGTCCAGAATGTCAAGGGAATTAATGAAAAGAAATGCTAGGGAAGGTGGCCTAGTCATACTAGACATTAAACTGTATTATAAAGCAGCAGTCATTAAAACTACTTGGTACTGGCTAAGAAATAGAGTGGTAGATCAGTGGAATAGGTTAGGTACACAAGACACAGTAATCAATAACTATAGTAATCTACTGTTTGATAAATCCGAAGACTCCAGCTTCTAGGATAAGAATTCACTATCTGAGAAAAACTACTGGGAAAACTGGAAAATAGTATGGCAGAAACTGGGCATAGTCCAATATCTCACACCATATACCAAGATAAAGCCAAAATGGGTACACAATTTAGATATAAAGGCTGATATTATAAGCAATCTGAGAGAGCAAGGAATGGTTTACCTGTCAGATTTATGGAGAAGGGAAGAATTTATGACCAAACAAGAAATAGAGAGCATTATGAAATGCAAAATGGATTATTTTGATTACATTAAATTGAAAAGGTTTTGTATAAACAAAGCCAATGCAACCAAGATTAGGAGGGAAGCAGAAAATTGGGAAAGAATTTTTACAACCAGTGTCTCTGATAAAGCCCTCATTTCAAAAATATACAGAGAACTGAGTCAAATTTATAAGAATACAAGTCATTTCCCAACTGATACAAAGGAGATAAACAGGCAGTTTCCAGAGGAAGAAATTAAAGATATCTATAGTCATATGAAAAAATGCTCTAAATCATTATTGATTAGAGAAATGCAAATCAAAACAAATCTTAGGTACCACATTTCTCTTGTCAGTTTGGCTAACATGACAAAACAGGAAAATCATAAATGCTGGAGAGGATGTGGGAAAATTGGAACGCTGATGCATTGTTTGTGAAGTTGTGTACTGAACCAACCATTCTGGAGAACAATTTGGAACTTTGCCCAAAGAGCTATAAAAATGTGCATACCTTTTGACCCAGCAATACCACTTCTACGGCTGTATCCCAAAGAAATCATACAAGTGGGAAAAGGGCCCATACGTTCAAAAATATTTATAGCAGCTCTTTTTGTGGTGGCAAAGAATTGGAAATCAAGGGGATGCCCATCAATTGGGGAATGGCTGAACAAGTTGTGGTATATGAATATAATGGAATATTATTGTGCTATAAGAAATGAGGAGCAGACGGACTTCATAACTACCTGGAAAGACTTATATAATCTGATACTGAGTGAGGGGAGCAGAACCAGGAGAACATTATACACGATTAAAGACGCATGGTATCTCTGATGACTAACTTTGATAGACTTGGCTCTTCTCAGCAATGCAAGGTTCTAAGACAACTCCAAAAGACTCATGATGGAAAAAATGATTCACATCCAGAGAAAGAATTACGGAGTCTGAATGCAGATTGAAGCAAACTATTTGCTCTCTCTCTCTCTTTTTTTCTGTTTTGTTTCTTCTTTCTCATGGTTCATTCCATTGGTTGTAGTTCTTCTTTGCAACTTAACTATTGTGAAAAGATGCTTAGTGTGAAGGTATATGTAGAGCCTATATCGGATTGCATGCCATCTTGGGTGAGGAGTAGGGAAGAAAGGGAGGAGGAGAAAATTTGAAACTCAAAAACTTGAGGAACTGAATGTTATAAACTAAAACAAAAAATTAATTAATTAATTTTTTAAAAAGAAATTGAAGGAATTAGAATAGGCAAAGAAGAAACAAAGGTATCACTCTTAGCAGATGATATAATGATATACTTGGAGAATCCTAGAGAATCAAGTAAAAAATTACTTGAAATTAACAAATTTAGCAAAGTTGCAGGATATAAAATAAACCCACATAAATCATTGGCATTTCTATATTTTACTAACAAAGGCCAACAGCGAGAGATAGAAAGAGAAATTCCATTTAAAATTACTGTAGACATTATAAAATATTTGGGAGTCTACCTGCCAAAACAAACCCAGGAACTACATGAACACAATTACGATACACTTTTCACACAAATAAAGTCACATCTAAATAATTGGAAAAATATCAGTTGCTCATGGGTAGGCTGAGCTAATATAACAAAAATAAAAATTCTACCTAAATTAAATTACTTATTCAGTGTCATACCAATCAAACTACCAAAAAAATTAATTTATAGAGCTAGGAAAAACAGTAACAAAATTCATCTGGAAGAACAAAAGGTCAAGAATATCAAAGGAATTAATGAAAAGAAATGCTAGGGAAGATGGCCTAGTCATACCAGATTTTAAATTGTATTCTAAAGCAGCAATCATCAAAAACTACTTGGTACTGGCTAAGAAATAGACTGGTAGATCAGTGGAAGAGGTTAGGTACACGAGACACAACAGTCAATGACTATAGTAATCTACTATTTGATAAATCCAAAGACTCTAACTTCTGGGATAAGAACTCACTATTTAACAAAAACTGCTGGGAAAATTGGAAAATAGAATGGTGGAAACAAGGCATAGACCAACATCTTATATCATATATGAAGATAAAGTCAAAATGGGTACATGATTTAGATATAAAGACTGATACTATAAGCAATTTGAGAGAGCAAGGAATAGTTTACTTGCCAGATCTATGTAGAAGGGAAGAATTTATGACCAAACAAGAGATAGTGAACTTTATGAAATGCAAAATGGAATGTTTTGATTACATTAAATTGAAAAGTTTTTGTACAAACAAAGCCAATGCAATCAAGATTAGAAGGGAAGCAGAAAGCTGGGACAGAATTTTTACAACCAGTGTCTCTGATAAAGGCCTCATTTCTAAAAATATATAGAGAACTGAGTCAAATTTATAAGAATACAAGTCATTCCCCAATTGATAAATGGTGAAAGGATATGAACAGGCAGTTTTCAGACGAAGAAATTAAAGCTATCTATAATCATATGAAAAAATGTTCTAGATTTTTATTGATTAGAGAAATGCAAATCAAAATGACTCTGAGGTACCACATCACACCTAACAGATTGGCTAATATGACAAAACAGGAAAATGATAAATGTTGGAGAAGATGTGGGAAAATTGGAACACTAATACATTATTGGTGGAGTTGTGAACTGATCTGACCATTCTGGAAAGCAATTTGGAACTATGCCCAAAGGGCTATAAAATTATGCATAGCTTTTGACCCAGCAATACCACATCTAGGTCTATCCCAAACAGATCATAAAAATGGGAAAAGGACCCACATGTGCAAAAATATTTATAGCAGCTCTTTCTGTGGTGGCAAAGAAGTGGAAATTGAGGGGATGTCTATTAATTGGGAAATGCCTGAACAAGTTGTGGTATATGAATGTAATGGAATACTATTATGCTAAAGAAATGATGAGCAGGCAGATTTCAGAAAGACCTGGAAAGACTTATATGAACTGATGCTGAATGAAATACAGTACAGCATCACTGTATACAGTAACAGCCACATTGTGTAATGACTGACTTTATTAGATTTAGCTCTTCTCAGCAATGCAAGTACCTAAAACAACCCCAAAAGACTCAAGATGGAAAATGCTATCCACATCCAGAGAGAGAACTTTGGAGTCTGAGTGCAGATGGAAACATACTATTTGCTCTCCTTCTCTTTTGTTGTTTTGTTTTGTTTCTTCTTTCTCGTGGTTCTTCCCATCACTTCTAATTCTTCTTTATATCATGACTAATGTGAAAATATATTTAATATAAATGTATATGTAGTCTATATCAGATTGCACACTGTCTTGGGGAGGGAGGTGGAAAGAGAGGGGTAGAAAATTTAAAACTCAAAATCTTATGGAAGTGAATGCTGAAAACTAAAAATAAATAAATAAATGTTTTAAAAAAGAAAGTTAGCTCCTTGAAAGCAGGGACTGTCTTTGTTTTTGTTTACATTTGTAGTCCCAGTACTTACCATGGTACCTGGAACACAGAAACCAATTGATAAATACTTCAAGAGAGGATATATGGTTCTCAATTCTTTGGGGACTCCAGGGAGAGACACAAAAGACTTTGGAAGGTAGACTTGTAGGGGAGAGGTGACTCCTCAACTTTCCCTAATTTCCAGATTGCCTTCTGAGAGATTTAGGAGAATTTCCTTTTGGGTGAGATCAAGGATTTAGTTCAGGTGAGATATTTTGCTCCCAGGGGAGCTCTTATTTACTTTTTATTGCCTGATAAGTTCTAATCTGTATTACTTCTCTGGTTTCTGTTTGCTCTTTGCTTGTATAAATTGGTTTGTTCTCTATTCACTCCTTGTGATGGGCTTTTGTGTAACTAGCATTTGATGAGGAGTCAATGCTTCAGATATAAGCTTGGAGTATCTCTTCCTCTTTAAGGGATAATGACCAGGAAAATGGTTTGTATCTAAGAAAAAAACCCAATTCCCCTAGAATATCAGTATTGGGGCAGGGAGGGAGAGATAGAAATAATTCTAGTCTGGCACCTTACCTCTGAGTAGAGCACAGTACCTAGCCTTGTGGTCCCTTTCCCCCCTCCAGGCAGGAATCCAAATTTCCCTTCCAGAGGGGAGTGTAGATTCCTGAAATATCTTTCAAATTCTTCCTGTAAGCCACATTTAGACAAATCCATGTGTATATACACATAACCTGCAAAGTCAACACATATGCACCCTACACATATATACCCATATACAATAGCAGCCCCTTATGATCTGCCTTGTCTAATGCATAGTCCATGGAGTGCTGAATTGGCCACTTCTGGGAAAACATGCTTACTTCAGAAGGACTAGTCACTTTGGAATGATAAGACAAATACTGGGTGGTCCCTTGGTTCCCCCACTCCCACCTTTAGAAGAGGAATGTTGAGTCAAAGCTGTGTCATATTGGCCACTAAGACAAGAGGAGTATCCCAGTCAGTGTATCTTAAATGGAACAAGATCTCCCTCCAGATCACCTGCCAAGGGAATCAGGACTCCTTGAATTCCTCCTCAGAAGCCTAGGAAAGAGTTTGTCTTCCTACCCTGTAGCTTGGCAGTTGAAGCACATATTTTGGCTAAGGAGAGTATGACACTATATCTCAAAGCACTAGCTGTTCCTTATGTTTCTTTCTTAGGCATATGATTAAACAGTGATGCTGGGATGAAGGGTTCTAGTCTTGGAGGCAAACTTGTGAATTTGCAAAGTTATGAGTTCCTAGACCCTCGAATGGTGCTAAATAGACTTTGGAAGGAGCCCTTGACAACTTTTCCAGGGATCCTTGGAGAAGATGGCCATTGGCAGGAAGATAACCCAACCTGTGGCCTGGTTTGCCAGAAGATGTGAACCTTGAGGAACTTATTTGGACAGTGCAGAGCTGAGGTGAAGATGAAGTGTTGATATGAAGACACTATATGCTTAAAGTGATGTAAGCAGAGCAGGAAAATAGTTGAATGTTACAAAACCATAAGGTTAGCCTCGAAGAAGACATATGAGAAGGTACGTCTCTCCTTTGCAAAGGTTCGAGTGTGGAATACTGAAGAAAATGTCAGATTTTATATATATATATATATATATATATATATATATATATATATATATATATATATATATATATATCAGTTTGGCTGTTTCTTTTTCTTTTCTTACTCTTAAAAAGAATTCTTAGTTATAAGGGATGGCCTTATGGGAAGAAAAGCAGGGATATGTAGAGAGATAGAGGCAATATAGAGATACATATCAATAAAAAATCTATCTTAGAAAAGGATAAAATGGTTCATATTTTGGCATTTTAAGTATCAACCTTTAGAAAGAATATAACAGTAGTTATAACTTATTACCAGAGATTGATTAAGTGTTAATTCACATTTGTAAGTCTCTTTTGTAAGTGAATCTCTTGTATGGAGGAAATAAATAAATAATCCTAATATGATCTGTGCTGAATATTGTGGAGTGGCATATTGAACACTTATACTCTTCCCTTCTAGACAGACTTTAGGCATGAGCCAAACCTAATCTTTAAATCATTCACTTTGGGGTTCTGGAATATTTTGATCCAAAGAGTATGAGAAAAAAAAGCCTCTTTTTAGAGGCCAGGTCTTCCCAGCACAGTGCCTAACAGCCCTCAAAGGTACCCACATGGGAGAGAGCAAGTGACCAGTCACTCCTGCAGCTAGCAGCAGAATATATCAATATGTTGTCTCCCCTGGCTAGATTATAAGCTCTTTGAGGGTAGGAACTATTTTCACTTTTGTTTTTTTATATCCTCATTCCCTAGCACAGAGTCTGGTGCATGGGAGGTCATTAACAAAGGCTTGCTGATTGATCGAGGTTCTGTGACAGTTGAAATTTCTTTAAAAAGCAAAACCACCAAACCCAGAGCTTCATATCTAAATATGACCTAATTTATGATAATATTGTCATCTTGCTCAGCTTGAACTGACAGTACTTCTTGAGCATGGGTGTGCTAGAGCCAGTTTAAACTGGTTTCCAAGAGCCAATTGCTAATTTTGAACTCTTTTTTGAATTTGGAAATTTTCAGTGTGAGCATTTATGTGGGCAGCTAAGCGGCCCAGTGGATACAGTGCAGGGCCTGGAGTCAGAAAGATCTGAATACAAATCCAACCTCAGACACTTTCTAGCTGTGTGACCCTGGGCAAGTCACTTAACCTTGTTTGCCTCAGTTTCCTCATTTGTAAAATGAGCTGGAGAAGGAAATGGCAAAACATGCTAGTATCTTTGCCACAAAAACCCCTAAATGAAGAGTCACGAAGAATCAGAGATGACTGAAAAATGAATGAACATTTATGCCTAGGAAATTAGCAAATGCTACAAATCAGGGCTTGATTTGTTTGTTGAGATTGTCTAGACTTAAGAAAATGATGAAGAAAATGTTAGTGATGCAGATTAAACTTAAAAGTCCAAAAGTGCCTTGCATACATCCCCACCCCACCCCACACATAGAGCCCGTTGTTAAACATTTACCAGCACACATTTGCTGTTGAGCCCATTCTATACAATGGAGTGGCATTTTTATGGAGATGGGGGATACCAGTTGATTGATCAGCAAAGCCTCTTGAACTTCAGGATTTGGCCTCCTGGTCCCACTGGTCAAGAATTTATTTCACTGCATAATCATCACACCCTGTTTTTTTTTTTTAGTCCAAAAATTGGTTTATAACCTTTTATCATGTAATTGTCACATAGTATAATTCCGTTTGTCATGCTGCTTAAAAGGTAAGCAGAGAAGCAATGTATTCACCAGTGGCACACAGATACGCATTTATCTCTTATGCATTGCAAAACACGAGCCTAGAATTCATTGTCAGTTTTCGATTTTAACATATATTCACTAGTATTCTGTGTATCCTAATCTTGTACCAAAGACAGTTTAGTAACAAATGATTTTTAGGTAATACCGGCACAATTAAAAAAAATCTATGACAATTATGTAGTGAAATATGGTAATAAACAGTTATTAATTGCCTACTAGGTGCTAGGCACTGTGCTAAACTCTACGGATACAAAAAGAGACAAAAGACAGTCCCTGCCTTCAAGGAGCTTACAATCTAACAGGGGAGAAAACATGCAAACAAAACAAGTTAGATACAGGATAAATAGGAAATAATTAAAAGAGTGAAGACAGTGAAATTAAGGGGGGTTAGGGAAAGTTTCCCATTAAAAAATGGGATTTTTGTTGAACTTAAAGGAAGCCAGAGAAGTCAGTAAGTGGATCAGAGAAAAGAGTATTCCAGGAATAAGGAAATGCTGGAGAAAATGTCCAGAACCAAAAGATGGAACATCTTGTTTGTGGAACAGACAGGAGGCCAGTGTCCCTGGATTGAAGAGTACATGCCTAGAAGTAAGTTGTAAGAAGCCTGGAAATGTAGGAGGGGTCAAGGTTATGAAGGCCTTTGAACACCAAACAGAGCATTCTGTATTTGCTCTGGTGGCAGTAGGGAGCCACTGGAGTTTATTGAGTAGGGGACTGACATGGTCAGATCTGGCTTTAGGAAAATCACCTTAGTAGCTAAATAGAGGCAGGATTGGAGTGGGGAGAGACCTGAGGCAGGTGGACCCACCATAAGGCTATTGCGATAATCCAGGAGTGGGGTGATGAAGGCCTGCGTTAGAATGGTGTCAGTGTCAGAAGAAAGAAGGGGGCATATTTGAAAAATATTGCAAAGGTAAAACAACAATCTTAATAAAAAATCCAGGATGATTCTCAGGTTGTGAGCCTGGGTGGTTGTTGTCCTTTATTTTCAAAGGGGATCCAAATGACATCACTATGCTAGAGTCAAGTTTCAGTGTGTCCCGCTGTGGCTGATCAGACCAATACAATCTCAGAATGCTCTACCACAGGTCAGGCACAAACAGTCCATGTGAACATTTGGGGTGGATTCTCTAAATTTGTGTATCTTATGTTTCTTTTGAGCCTACTTCAATTCTGCTTTGCTCATAGAGCATAGCACCTTCTTTGATGCCGGCACACCATGTGGGTCGGTTCTTTGTCAGTGTCTCCCATGTCACCCAAACAGGGACTAGGAGGCTGGTTGTCCTCTTCTAGTGATCTAGTGAACAAACCCTGGATAAATAGTGTCACGCCCAGTCAGCATCCCAGAAGATGATCTCATCCCATCAAAAGGACAGAGCACAGAGTACAAGAAATGGTTCCAGTGCTGGAGTCAGAGGAACTCAATTGCAATGCAGCCTATTCTTCTTAGCAGCTATGGAACCTTTTTGTTGTTTGTCGTTCAGTCATTTCTTAGTCCTGTCTGACTCTTCATGACCCCATTCTGGGGTTTTCTTGGCAAAGATACTGGAGTAGTTTGCCATTTCCTTCTCCGCTAGAACCTTAGGCAAATCAATTTACCATTTACTATTCACACTACATTGTTTGGGCCTCAATTTCTTCATAGTACAATATACTAGATGGTCTCTAAGACCCTTCCAACTCTAAAACCCTATGATCCTATATGATCTGGAAGGTTCCTCTGGTTCTAAATCCTTTGGTTGATGAGAGAAACACTTATTTCTAGGAGGAAGGCCTATGTGGGAAAATCAAATTAAGATAAGAGGCTAATTTTTGGTATATGGAATCAGTTTGAAAAATGCCTCTGTGTGTGTGTGTGTGTGTGTGTGTGTGTGTGTGTGTGTGTGTGTGTGTGTATGCATACCCATTTAAGGGACATCTAGTAAGGATGGCAACAACTGAACCCTAGCTCCCTTAAGGAACTCTCCAGCAAAGATGTGAAAACAGCATCAGATGAAGCCCAGGGGAAGCAGCGATTAGTAAAATCAAAGGGAAACACCAGTAAGCTCTTCCAGCCAATCCAGGTCAGCACAAGAAGATAGCCAGAAGCCTGAAGAGATTCAGGAGTGGGGATGGAACAAAGGAGACAAGAAACTGGGGTGCAAGGCTTGAAGCCAGCATGAACTCTGATGTATCTGTGGGAATGATAGCAGGGGACAAAGCTGGTTCCTGATAAAGAACTGCCCCCAAAACAAGGATGAAGCAGGGAGTGGGTAGCCTGCCCTAGAGGGAAGCTTCCTAGAGGAAGCCTGAAATCAGCATGATTTCCAGCATTTGTTGGCTTCACCAGGGGATGGAGGAGAAGAAAACAAGGAAAAAGTGTCCCAGGGCCCTCCAGGAGGCCTGAAGATGGCACAGTCTCTGCTATGTGGAAAGATAGCTTGAAGAATCACGGGATTCCTAAAAACCATGATTGAACAAAAAGCTTGGATACTATATTTCAAGAAATCATAAAAGAATACTTCCCAGATCTTAGATTCAGAGGACAAAGTGAAAGTAGAAAGAATTCACCAGTTAATTCCTGAAAAAAAATACCAAAGGGAAAAGTCCAAGGAATGTCACAGACAAAATCCAGAGCTTCCAGGACAAAGAAAAGATACTAAAAACAGTCAAAAAAGAGAGAGTTCAAATAACAAAGAACTAGTCTGTATCTCAAAAGCCTATTGTATAGATTACATTATAGATGTCCTATAAATAAAGGGAAATTGCTGAATATGACATCCCAAAAGGTCAAAAATAAAGGCTTACAACCGAGAATAACTTAGCCTGCAAATCTGGGTATGAAGCAGGGGGAAGAAGGGTGGGCAGAGAAATAGACTTTAATAAAATAGAGGAGATTGAAACATTCCTGATGCAAAGACCAGAGCTGAGTAGAGTCATTGAAATGAAGACACAGGAAATAAGAGAAACCTAGAACACATTTGAGCAATTTCAAGAGAATATAATGTTAGAATTGGAAGGGCCCTTAGAACATGGAACATGAAATATTACAGCTGGAAGAGACCTTACAGATAACCTTGTTCAACCCTCTCATTTTACAGATAAAGAAAACGAGGCCTGGAAAAAAGTGACTGGAGGTCAAATAACAAGATGGTAGCAGAACCAGGACTGGGACTCCATGGATTTGGAGCCTGAAGGGTCTCCAAAGTCATCTTGTCCATCTCCCTCATTTTACAGATAAGAAAACTGTAGATTAAGTGACTTGCCCAAGGTCACACAGCTAGTAAGCATCACAGGTAGAATTTGAACCCAGGCCCTCTGGACTATGGCAGGACAAGCCACCCTATTGGTGCAGCTGTAAATTGGATCAATCATTCTGGGAAACAATTTGGAATTATAGCAAAAAACAAAAAGCGACCTACTAAAGTGTACCCTTTGACCCAGAAATAATGTTCCTAGGCATTCACCCCAAGACAGAGGAAAAGGTCCCATTTATACAAAAATATTTTAGCAACACTTTCAGTAGTAGCAAAAAACTTGAAGGAAAGCAGTTTCTCATTGTTTGGGAACTGGCTAAATGAATTGTGGTCTGTCTAGGTAATAGCATTATCATTGTACTATATGAAATAATGAATATTAAGAGAGACTTGTATAAACTGGTGTCCAGTGAAGTAAGCAGAACCAGAAGAAGGATTTACATGATGACAACAGTAATATAAAGGGCAACCCCTCCCCCCCTCCCTAATGCTGACAGGGATCCTAACTCACAACTACCAGGGATCTCAGCAAAGCCCCCTCCCTCAGGCTCGAATGGACTGAACTTGGAGGCCCCTCCCTACCCCCCAAGCACATTCATCATATTTTCCTTGTCTTTCCTTCATGGGTGAAGAAGCATGGCCAAGTTTGTCTATAGGAAAAGTAGAGGCAAGTAAGGGGTCTTGGGTAATTGCTGGTTAAATCCTACCCATATCCTCAAATCTAGCTCAGCTGCTATAGCTAAATGTGACATCAATAGTATGCTATTAAAGTTAAGCCTGGGACTTTGAAATTCCATGAGAGGCTCTCAAGTCCTTTTTTTGCTTTAGCAATAATCTACAGTAATATCTTTCTTGACGTCACCATATGAATTAAAGGCATGATAAAGTTAGTTCAAATTGGAAATCATTTCCCCCGTTAAAGTTCAAAGAACTCGTTAATTCTATTTTTGTCATACTTAGAAAGATGGAAATTTTTTTGTCCCCTGAAAGACTTCGCCTGGGCTGCTTCTGCATCCATAGAGGTGACATAACTTCCTTATGATGGAAAGACCACTGACTCTGGATTCAGGGGAGCTGGGTTCAAACCCCACCCCGATGCTGGTTACCTTTTGTGATGCTACTGTGGGAATAAGTATAACTTAAGATGAGTGGCTCCGTTTTGTCCAAAGCCTCAATTTTGTGACTAAGTAGCAGTTATGTAAGCTGTTTTTCCATAATAAAACAACCACTTATATGGTATAGAGTTTGACGATGATTCATGTGCCCCTCAAATTTGGTATTATTATTAATATTTCATGTGTCCCCCAAATCTGGCAAACAACTGATTAAATACTTGCTGATGGCATTAGAAAACTAAAACCCTGATAGTTTCCATTCATCAAAAGCTTAGGTTATTGATCACCAATCAGAACTTAGATGTAGTTTGTAAATGCTCTTAGCCAGAACCATAAAAATCCACCAAAGGTTCCAGTCATCAGTCTGTTCCTAGGTCTAAACTACATTTTCCTCACACTTGGAAATCTGAGCATTCTGTGTTTCCTTATAAGTAAGTCATTTAATCTTTTGGGGGTCTTAGTTCTTTCTGTGGTCTCCTTGAGTGCTAGATCACATGATTCCTGGATCCAAAACCTGAAAATTGTTTTCAGTATCTCCTTTTCACTTACTCTGGACAAGCTACCACTTGAGAGGGCTTTACCTAACCCTTTTTGTCTCCACAATAGAAAGTGTCTCAGATTTGGAATCAGGAAACCAGTGTTTGAGGCCTAGCTTTGCCTCTTAATTACTATAGGTGTGACTTTGGGTAAGTCATTTCCCAGCTATGAGCTTCAATTTTTTCATCTGTCAGATAGGAATAATGACACCTGCTCTGTCCATCTTACAGAGCTGTCAAAAGAATGAAATGAAATAGCGTACATGCAACCGCTTTGGAAAGAGTGAAAGATTTTACAGATATTATGATTTATATTAATCCCTTATCCATGTCATAATAGCATTACCTTTTTTGACTGCCATATTACAGTGCTGATGATCACATCTCTTAGCTTACAGTCCATCAAATCTCCAAATTTTTCACTACTCCTATCTAACCATTCTTCCATAATCTTGCTCTTGTGAAATCAGTTTTTTTGAACCAAAGTATTAAGATTTTACAATCTTGCTCTTGTGAAATCAGTTTTTTTGAACCAAAGTATTAAGATTTTACATGTATCTCTCTCGAGTATCATATTCTTATATTGGGCCCAATGCTCTGATTTATCAAGACCTTTCTGGCTCATGATATTGTCATCTAGTTTGTTAATTATCTCTCCCAGATTTGAGTCAGTTACAAACTTGAAAATCATAACATCTATGCCCTTATCCAAGTCATTTCTGATAAAAAATGTCAAACAGCATAGAGTCAAAAACAGATTCCTGGGGCACTCCACTAGAGACCCTCCTTGTCAAGTTAACATTAATGAGAACTTTTTGAGCCCAGACATACAAACAATTCCCAATCCATATAACTGCATTATCATCTATATAACTGCTAATTATCCATATTTCTCCAACTTTTCCATAAAAAGAGAATATTTTTCTATCCTATTTTATGTTCTAAAAAGTAAAATGTTTGATCAAATAGGGATACATCTGGCATCTTCTAGAGTTTGGGAATATTCTAGAAGATGTCAAGTTACTTAATTTCTCATAAGAGAAATGCGGACCTGTCATCTATTTCCTGTTCTCCATGATTTTCAGGTATCACTGAGAGTACCTTAAGCAGTCCCGCCACTTCTGTCAGTACCTCAGGATGTCGTACATTTGGGCCAGGTAACTGGAATTCACCAAAGGTTTCTGGATATCAGCTCCTTCTTGGTCATTATTGTTCTGGCTCTCCCAATGCAAAAGCCATTCTCTCTGGTAGAGGGAGAAGAAGCAGAGTAGGAATCGAAAAACTTCTCCTTTTCCCTTTTGGTCAGTCATCGTCTCATTTTACAAATGAGGAAGCTATGGTACAGAAAGATGAAATTACATGCTTGAGATTACATAGCAAGCAAATGACAAAGCCTGATTCACAATCCAGTCCTCTACCTCCAAATGGAGTTCTCTTTCCACTAAACTTCACTGATTTCTTGCTACCATAGCACCCCCTTCAGTATTATTTTCTAACTCTCACATGCATTGGCCAATCGGTTACCATATGGCAGAGGACTACGTCTTACCTCAGAATTTTGGGGGTAACTCTAAGGGGCCGGAATTTCTAGCACCATCATTCATATGCCCCTACCTGTGTGCTCCGCATTGATGGACAGTCAGAAGTACTTAACGTTTAGAAAGGGTTTTTACTAACCAGATATAACAAGAAAAGTTATTGTGGAAAAATCTCCCTAAACTAGGAACACACTTTCCCTTTGTACACACAAGGTCCCTGGAAAGAGTAGGCTTCAACTCAGAGAATATATGTGAACAAAGGGTTAAATCATAGCTCCTTTTCTCCCTTTCCATCCTGTCTTCTCCAGCAGATCCTCTTTCTAACCTGTCTGATCACTCCTCAATTTGTTTAGATGATTCTTCATCCAGGTCATGATATGGTATATGAATGTAATGGAATACATTTGGATTTCGATTTGGAATTGTTTGTATGGCTGGGCTCAAAGAGTTGTCATTGACACGGGGGTTCTCCAGTGGACTTCCCCAGGAATCTGTTCTTGGCTCTATGCTGTTTTTTTTTAATCAAAAATGACCTGGATAAGGCCATAGGTATTATGATTTTCAAGTTTGTAACTGACTCAAATCTGGGAGAGATAATTAACAAATTAGATGACAATATCATGAGCCAGAAAGGTCTTGATAAACTAGAGCATTGGGCCCAATATAAGAAGATGATGATCAGGCAGATTTCAGAAAAACCTGGGAAGGCTTACATGAACTGATGCTGAGTGAAGTGAGCAGAACCAGGAGAACATTGTACACAGCAACAGCCACATTGTATGATGACTGACTTTGATAGACTTACCTCTTCTCAGCAATGCAAGGATCTAAGACAACTCCAAAAGACTCACAATGGAAAACGCTATCCACATGCAGAGAAAGAACTATGGAGTCTGAATGTAGTTCAAAGTATACCATTTTCTCTGTTTTTTATTTGTTTTTTCTTTCTTGTGGTTTTTCCCTTTTGTTCTTATTCTCCTTTCACAACATGACTAATATGGATATATGTTTAATATGATTATACATGTATAGCCTATATCAGATTGCATGTTGTTTTAAGGATGGGGGAGGGGAGGGACAGGGAGAACTTAGAACTCAAAATCTTATAAAAATGAATTCTGAAAACTAAAAATTAATCTTTAAAAAAAAAGAAATCTAGGTGTCATCCTTGACTCCTCACTCTCATCCTACATATCAAATCTGTTACCAAGTCCTGTCTATTTTACTTTCATAACATCTCTTATATAAGCCCCCTTCCCTCCTCTAACACTGCTAACAAACTGGTTCATGTCATTGTCACCTCATTCACGGACTATTTCAACAGCCTGTTGGTTGGTCTCCCTATCTCAAATTGCTCCTCACTCTAGTCCATCCTCCCCTTAGCTGTCAAATTGATATTTTTAAAGTACAGGTCTGAGAATGTCACATCCACCTCCCTCATTCAATAAATTCCAGTAGAGTCTATTCTGTATAATATACCCCAGGAAATCTTTCATGTCTGGTGTTTCATCTATGATTCTTAAATTGAGATCTACAAAGGTCCTTTGACATATGTCCAAGAATTAGTTAATAGATGTCAGAGGGAATCAAAGAACTTGAATGGGAAAAAAAATACATCTTTATTTTTCACCAAGCTCTAACAGAAATTTAACATTTTCTTTAATTGTGGATTTTAAAATAATAGACATTATTCTCAGAAGGCTTCATAAGACCACCAAAGAGGTCAATAACATAAAAAACTTAAGAACCCCTGTTCTAAATCCTTCAAGGCTCTGTTTGCCACCATCTCTGTCCCACCCTCTTTCCCTGCCTACCAAGCCTTTATCCCCAGTCATTCTTTGAATCATGTACCTGTCTCAAGGCAGAGAGTTTGGGGCAGAGGTTGGGAACCTGCAACCTCCAGTGAAGTTTAGATTCAGTCAAAGGGCTGCAGTTGAGGACCTAAAGAGCCACATGTGGCCTCGAGGCTGCAGGTTCCCCACCCCCAGTTTGGAATATTAGACCAGAGCTTGAAAGGAAATGTATTAGAGGATCAAGAAGGAGAAATGTGTGTAATCATTTGAATTGTCTAGGGGCTTTCCTCCCTGGGAAGAAATCTAGAATTAGTCACTACTGCACTAGCTGAGAGATGGAGTGTCCTGCAAACATACACTGCTAGGTGGGCATGATATCTGCCTTTCGACATAGAGTACAGCAGTCACATTCTACTACAATCACTAAGGAGAAGTCCACCGGCCACTTGTGGCCTTCAGGCAAGGCCAGGAGGGACCAGGAGAACCCAAGACTCCTTGACTATGTCCACTGATTAATCACTGCTTTCAACTTAAGGCAGAAGTAGAGATGAAATCTAGGCTATAGCAAAAGCCCTGGTTCAAATAAAAAATAATGGAAAAGAATGCTAAGTAAAGAAAACATAGGGAGTGGAGATGCCAGAAAGCTAAAGCAAGATCAGCAAGACTCAATGGGCAGGAGATGAGTAGAGTCAAAGAGCCAAGAACAAACCCAATTCCAAACCATGACTTGTAAAAGAGGATGCCAACTTACTTATCAATCATTCTCTTCATTCCTATCCATGTTTCATACAATAGACAAAATGATTTTCCTAAATCACAGGTCTCACCACATCATTCCTCTTCAGTCAATTGGTCAATAAACATTTATTAAGTACCTACTATGTGCCAGGAACTGTGCTGAGCACTGAGGATTAAAAAAAATGAAAAGCTAAAAGACAGTCCCTGCCCTCAAGGAGCTTGCAGTCTAATGGGGGAAACAACACACAAACAAGCCATATACAGGATAAATGGGAAATAATTAATAGTAGGAAGTCACCAAAATAAGGAGGGGTTGGGAAATGCTTCCTATAGAAGATGGGATTCTAGCTGGGACTTCAAGGAAGCCAGGGAAGGCAGTAGGCAGAGGTGGGAAGGGAGAGCATTGCAAGTATGGAGGACAGCCAGAGGAAATTGCTGGAGCTGAGAGATAGTGTGTCTTGTTCCTGGAACATCCAGGAGGCCGGTGTCACTGATTCCAAAAGAGTAACTTCAAAAATGAGATATTAAAACACTAGAACAGTTGTGGGGATACATTACAAAGTGACTTGAATGTCAAACAGGATTTTGAATGTGATCCTGGAAGTGATAAGGAGTCACTAGAGTTTAATGAGTATGGGGATGACATGCTTAGACCTGCACTTTGGGAAAATCACTTTAGTGGCTGAAGTAAGGATGGAGTAGGGAGAGACTTGAGTCAGATAAATCCACCAGCAGGCTAATACAATAATCCAGGAAGGAGGTGATGGCAGTGTCAGAGGAGAGTAGGGAGCTTACAGGAGAGATGATGCAAAGTTGAAATAAACAGGCGTTGGCAACAGCTTGGATATGAGGGAAAGAGGAGTCCAGGATAACTCTTGGGTTTTTTGCCTGTGGGACTCAAAGACCTGTGTCACCTTTGACAATAATAGGAAAGTTAGGGAAAGATAATAAGTTCAGCTTTGGACATGTTGAAATTAAAGTATCCACTGGTTCAAATATCAGAAGGGGAGCTGGAGATGTGACACTACAGGTCAGCAGAGAAGTTAGGGTAGATTTGAGAAATATCAGCATAGAGGTAATAATGAAAACCAAATTAACTGAAGAGATCACCAAGTGAAGCAGGGTAGAGGAAAAAGAGAAGAGGGGCCAGGATAGAACCTTGTGGGACACCTGCATTTAGAGGGCATCATCTAGATAAGGATCCAACAAAGAAGGCTGAGAAGGAGAGGTCAGATAGGTAGGAGGAGAACCAGGAGAGAGTGGTGTCTTGAAAACTTAGAGAGAAGAGAGTGTCAAAAAGAAGGAAAATCAAGGCTCTCTATTGCCTCTAAATTGAAATACAAATGTCTTATGGGAAAAAGGAAAAAAAAAGTCCCATTTCTAAAAAAAAATGTAATTGAGTACATAGATTAAAAGCCAGTGATCCTGACTTTGACTCCTGGTGAACTTCTAGAATCTATTATTAAGGAAATAATTGGTGAACATCTGAAAAAGGAATTGGCATATACAAGTTTTTTTTAAGAAAATAAATTTATATTGTTGTCCTCTGTTGTTTTTAAAATCATCATAATTTTTTCCAATATCTTTTCCCTTCGCCTTCTGAGAAAGCCACACCATATAGCAAATAGTATTTTTTTAAAAAGGAAAAGAGGAAAAAAATCAGCATGATTGATCAAAACATAGTCAAAAAGAATCTGAATGGCTATCAAGAACATGTTCTGAGAGATTAACTTCATTTCCTTTTTAAAAAAATAGTTATTTTTAAAACTGTGAACTTAATGGTTAACAAACACAAACTTTTCAATATACAATAAAAGAGAAAAAGGATCACATGAAAAACAACTTCTGTACATAAAATGATTTTTAATAAACTTTAAATTTAATAAGGTAGTAACAACAATATTCTCCTTATGTACGATTCCTTCTGCACAATTTTTTTTTACTTTTAAAAATATATTTTGTGACCAAAAAAATTATTAATAGTCAATATTGGAAGGATTATGGGAAGATAGGCACACTAATACATTTTTGGAAAGCAATTTGGAATTATGCAAATAAATGACTAAAATGTTCATAGACTGTGAAACAGAGACTCCATTGCTGGGTTTATACCCCAAGGAAGCCATCAGTAAGAAAAAAGTCCCCATATACTCCAAAATATTTGTAGCAGCACTTTTTGTGTTAGCTAAGAATTGAAAATAAAGCAAATACCTATCAATTGGAGAATGACTAAACAAATTTTGGCATATGAATGGAATACTACTGCACTGGAAGAAATGATGTGTGTGATGAATTACAAAGAAGCACAGATCCATATGAGCTGATGCAGAAGTAAACAGAGCCAAGAAACCAATATATGTAATTACTACATCATAAATGGAAAGAATGACAAACCAAAAAATCAAAAGTAAATGTAACAAAATTCTAAAGATCAAGTAGACCTCAAATAAAGAGATATGAGAAGACATACTCCACCCCCCACCCAACCTACCCCTTCATCTAGGTTGGAGTTCCATTGCACATGTTTTTAAACCTTGTCAATGTATTGAGAATTTTGTTGAATTTTTTTTTGTCTAAAAATAGAATTAATTTGGGATGGCTCTTGAAGACAGAGAAGAGTAAGAATACATGGGATACCATGGTGATATATGTAACAACAATTTGACTAGCAGCTGCTACTGGGTGTAAGACCCAACAAGACCAACAACAAGAGCTGCCAGCACAGGTTCTTTGATCTGCTTTACTAAGGAAAGTAACTTTAAAGGGGTTAATAATCTCACTTTAATCCAACATACAAATATCATTCACTTAGTTCAGGGGGAAAAGCCAACACCTTGAACTTCAGAGCAAATACAAACAAATTACAAACATACATTATATAAACAGAGCAAATACAAACCAACATCTGGATTAGCAAAGCCAGGGGGCAGTTACAACAGCTTACCCAGAGTCTCAACACTCCTTCAATGAGTGAGCCCCAAGCAAAATATCCGGGTTTCTTCAAAGCCAGGGGGCTCTTAACAATGGCTACTCAGAGTCTCCACATCATTACTCTTCCAGTGAGTGAGAACCCTAAGAAAAAACGCCAACCTCTGAGATTACATACTCAGTTCAGGGTCAAAGGGTGTCACAACATGCGATTCAAACCCATGTGACCTAAAAGCTTCTGGCATCACAAACATGTGATTCAAACCTATGTAAACTAGGCCTTTCCTTGAGGCAAGGAGGTCATCAAAGACTCCTGATCTAATCAAAGAAACAAAGGCCAGACTCTTCAAGGGCACGTGATTAAATAAGTGCTCCAAAAGAGAAAACAATAAAAAAAAATCCCACCTTAATTACTGGTACAATAAGAAATGGAAAACATCAATAAAAAATTTTTAAAATACATTTTGGGGACACTAATTTATTGATGGTGGAATTGTGAACTGATCCAACCATTTTGGAGAGCAATCTGAAATTATGCCCAAAGAGTTATTAAACTGCCTATATATATAGATATATTGATATATATCAATACCATTATTAAGTCTATTTCCAAGGATGATTAGGGGAAAAAGGAAAACCTATATGTTCCGAAATGTTTATAGCAGCTCTCTTTGTGGTGGTAAAGATCTGGAAATTGTAGGGATGCCCATCAATTGGGGAATGGCTGAAAGGGTTGTAGTAATATGATAGAATACTATTGTGCTATAAGAAATGATGAGCTCAACATCTCAGAAAAACATGGAAAAACTTGGACAAAATAATGAAGAGTGAAATGAGCAGAACCAAAAGAACATTGTACACAATAACAACAATGTTGTTTTCAGATCAATCTTAAGCAAATAAGTCATTTTGACTATTATAAATACCCAAATTAACTTATAAAGGACATATGAAGAAAGGCACTATCTGCACCCAGAGAAAGAACTAATAAATAGAAGTATGTATAGAATAATTTTACATATACATACCTACTTATGTCTGATAGTAGCCATGCCTGGGGTGGGGAGAAGGAAGAAAAAGAAAAGAAAAAAAGTTTACATAATTATCATATATTTAAAAGGAATAGTGAGTTGCAGATAATAGATTTGCAGTTTCATGTGCAATCATCTTTTTTTGTACTCTGTTATGGAAATACTTGTTTTATTCCATAAATTAATAAATTAAATAAATTGCCACCCTGGAAAGTTCTCTACCTTAAGGTCTTCCTTTCCTGACTGCTGACTGCCTCCTCACTATTAACATTTTAGAAAGGAAGCTAGCCATATTTTGTTTCACCCATGCCTGGACTCATTCTCCAGACTCAACTTTCCCTGTTCGGGTACCCTTTCTACCACCCAGCTGGAGTTTCCCTATGTTTACTGTATTTTTTCATTGTTTCCTGACATTAGATACTGTCTTCTTTGCTTGCATTTATATCCCCAGCACTGAGCACAGTGACTGCCAAATAGCAAGCAATTACTAAATGCTTAATCTGTCATATATCTACCATTATGAATGTGGATGGGTTGAGCTCACCAATAAAATGGAGGAGGTCAATAGAATGGATTTAAAAATAGAATCTAACAATATGTTGTTTATAAGAAACACACTTAACTTAAAGATTCACATAGAGTTAAAATGAGGGATTGGAAAATAATTTATTATGTCTCGGGTGAATTTAAAAAAAAAACTGAAATGGTAATTATGATCTCAGACATAGACATGGTTAAAAGAGAAAAAGAAATAGCATTATGTTTAAAGGTAAAATTGATGATAGAATTCTATTAGTACTTCATATATGAGAAGCAGTATAGAATTAGTTGATGAAAGTTGGTCTTGTAGCCAGGAAGACCTGGGTTCAAGCTCTACCGCTAACACATATTAGCCATGTGAGCCATGGCAAGTCCCTTAAACTCTCAGTAATTTAGCCAGCTATTTAAGGATATGTTACAAAGAAGGTACTGACCTGGTTGAAGAAATTTAAACACACTGAAATGTAATCACAGGTTCAGTCTCCATCAAGTCCCTATAACTTAACATGTATGCCCCTCATGATATAGGATCTAAGTATTTAAAGGAAAAGCTAATCAAACTACATGGAGAAATAGAAAGCAAAATTAGAATATTTGGGGACTACAATTAAAAAAAACTGGCCATAGGACATAAAGTCTCGTAAACAAATGCAGAAAAACATAAATAATAATTATGTCCTTTACTAGCCACAATGCAATAATAATTTTTAAAAAGGGAACTTGAAGAATTGAGACTAAATAATATAATCCTAAAGAATGTGTGGGTCAAAGAACCAATCAGGGACAATAAATTATTTTATAAAAGAAAATGGAAACAATAAGATACCATACTAAACTTTTGGCATGTAGCCAAAATAGTCATTAAGGGGAAATTTATCCCTCCAAACACTTTCAACAGTGTTGAAAGAGAGAAAGAATAGATCAATAAATTGGGCATACAAAAAACTTTAAAAAGAAAAAGCCAGAAAAGCAACAAATGAAAAAACCCTCAAATAAACACAAAAATATAAATTCTGAAAATCAAAAACATAAGATTCATATTAAAAATCATTGTACTGATAAAAACACTTTTTTTTAACAAAAATTAACAAAATAGACAAACTATAAGACAATGTAATTTTTTAAAAGATAGGAAAAACTAAACAACCAAAATAAAACAATGAAAAAGGAGATTTCCTAAAAGATTAAAAAGAAATTAAGAAAATTATTTTTAAAAACTATTTTGTCCAATTGTAGGTCAATGAAAATGACAACTGGATGAAATAAAATGAATATTTATCCAAATATTTAAAAATCCAGATCAACAAAATGAGAAATCAAAAGTTAAATAAGTCACTATCAGTCAAATAAAAGTAAAAGTAAATGAACAAGTCATAAATTAATTCTCAAAGGAAAAATTCAAGAACAGATGGATTTCCCAGTAAATTCTTTCAAACATTCAAAGGAAAATCAATTCCAACTTACATAAATTATATGCAAAAAAATTTTAAAAAGACACCTTGCCAAACTTCTATGAGGCAAATTTGGTTCGGATAACCAAACCAAAGAGAATTAAGCCAGACAAAGAACACTCTCTCTCTCTCTCTCTCTCTCTCTCTCTCTCTCTCTCTCTCCCCCTATATATATGAGTATATGTATGTATGTATGTATTTATCTTTGCAAAATTAAAATACCATATAAATAATAGCTATTTTTCTTATTACCCGTGTAACCTCTACCTTGAATTTACACATTTCTAGTACATAGGCACAACTGTACCAGGAACGATGCCACGGGCATCCCTAATGTTTTGGTGGGAGTCATGTCTGCCTATTGACTTGTTTTTTGGAGTCTCAGAATATTGAGAGGATTCAAACACTGACAACCACTTTATATCTTAACTGAGTGAGAGACAGAAGGAAGTGTACCAGCAAACTATGATTTCGGCTCAGAAGGGCTCTGACAGAAACAAAGGATGGTATGATGTATATATTCATTGTGACAACCTTCAATGAGGACTGAGTTCCACTTGAAAACCTTGGTGTTCAAGGGACACACAAATGAGCAGATTAATGGAAGGCTACTCCATACTCTGTAGCAAGTTGTTGAGAAACTTGGACTGATATTTTACAAAAGACTGACAAGGGCCTTGTGAAGGCAACTCAATCGAACCATTTATTGTTAATAGGACAGCTAGACTTCCTGATGAGTAGGTGGAGACAAGCCGTGGACACATACTTATGTGAAATCTAAATAAAAGACACTACTCACCAGTTGTACAAAGATTGTCTGAACTAGACATGGGCTCAGGAAATGACATTTCTAGTGAAAACGATACTCTGCACTGTAACCCAATGGCCTTGCCTTGGATTGAAGGGAGAGATAAAGGGAGAGGACTGAACTCAGAGGCAATCCTTTCTCGCCAAGAAGATTAGCCAAAGTTTCACTTAAGGTAAAGGGACAACCTCTAGAGCTTAGAAATGTGGATAGACAGCAAGGGCCATAAACAAATTCCAGTTTAGGACTGTAGTCGGAAAGCTCTGATGATAACTGTGATTGTCCCTTATCATCAGCTAGCTCAGGTATAGGGGCAGATAGACCAGCATGTCACAAAGAAGGCTAATCCCTGATGTTACAAATGAAACTGGAGAAATGCTTATATCTATAGCCAAAAAATAACACATCTATTCAAATAACATGTCCCTTGCATGTAATCGTATATGCGTATTGATACACTTGTCAATTATTGTATGTTCTTAATTATGTTACTTTTTATATTGCTCAATAAGTTTGTCAAGAAATATTTATTAGGTAAGCCCTTACCTTGTACCAGCCATTGTGAGAAACAGCGGAAATGCAAATATAAATAGAAAAACAGTCCCACGTCCTCAAGGAGCTTGTAGGAAGACAATACATAGAAAGAAACTGAAAAAGAGGGGAGACAAAGGAATGCAATGAGGGGAAATGGTAAAGAAAGTCCACAGTGTAGCCTGGAGACGAATGAGACATGGCCAGCCTAGATGTACTCCTTAAATGGAGGCTCTGGGAAAAACCGTACAATCAGAGGGAGAGACCACAAGTTGGAGGGACCTTCCAACGTATGAATTCCAAGGCTGGAGTCAACTTCAGAATGAAGAACTGGAGCATGGTAGAGGAAATATGAAGGGCAACCTGGAGAGAACTGCTGCTATTTATGTTTATTTGGTCACATACTAGTGCTATGCATTACTGTAGCTAGATTTGTCTCTTAGTTATATGTAGTGATCCAGTCTATTTGCACATAAACTAGCCCTAATGTTCCATTATTTCATAGGTTTATTGATATCGTATTGCTAGTTTGCATTATTTTGCTGCTTTCATTAGCTTATATACTAAGGCTACAAATGTGCTGCCGTCAAATGAGCATGTAACGTGTCTTGAATGTAATTTAGATGTAGCCACTGAAGCCACCTGTCCAGTGATGCTTGGCACCATGCTATGTGTATTGAGTGAATGGATGGATGAATGAATAAAGCATTCATCAATTACTTACTATGTGTGAAGCACTGTGCTAAGCACTAAGGATACAAAGAAGAAAGGTAAGGTAGTCCCTATTCTCAAGGAGCTCACATTCTAATGGCTGAGACACTAAAGACAGAAGATTTCAGGAACAAGTCAGGTGGAAAGGTCCCATGCTCCGGGTTCAATGGCAAAGAAGATGGTAACATTTCCACCGATAAAACCATAGCAATTTCTAATGTTGACTCAATTGATACTGGATTCTTAGCATTGCTATTCCAAAGTCTCCTGGGATCCCAGTCCTGGGCTATGTCCATCAGGGCCTTCCTGGCCTCCTATATCTGCCTCAGCTAGGATGGCTTGCCTTCAGTGTGGGTGGCAGGTGTTTGGCAGTTGATGGGGGCGTCTGGCCCTTTGTCCATAAGAGTTATCTCCTCACAAGGGAGGATGTGAATGTGAGGGCTGGGGCCTGATTGAAACAGGATTGGTGTGGTAGCAGAGGTACTACCACCCCCAGGTCTCCTGCTTTTATTCATTCATTGGCATGCTGGCCACCATTGTTGATGGCTATAAGGAAGGTGGGCACCCTCTCCAAAAAGATTTTCTTCAGTGATAGTCAAGGGAAGGGGTGGGGCTGGGCTGGAAGCAGGTCAAGTGCTCTGGGGGTCACTGGTATTCTCAAGGCTTTTAGGTTCAGGGTCCTGGATTATCTCCATCAGGGTCTGAGGGGAGGTGTAGTCAAGGTGTTAGCAGTGGTTGGATTCACCCCCACATACTGCCCTCTCCTTCCTCAGGAATCCTTGCTATGGTATGCCCTGTTGATATATATTTGTCATGAATGGCATCCTGAGATGATCACTCGTGAGGCTTCTATTTTGTTGTTGTCACATCTGACTCTTCATGACTCCATTTGGAGTTTTCTTGGCAGAGATGCTAGAGTGGTTTGCCATTTCCTTCTCCAGCTCATTTCACAGATGAGGAAACTCAGGCAAACAGGGTGGAGTGACTTGCCCAGGGTCACATAGCTAGTAAATGACTGAGGCCAGATTTGAACTCAAGAAGATGAGTCTTCCCGACTGCAGGCCTATCACTCTATCCACTGAATCACCTAGCTGCTGCCCCAGGCTTGAATAATTATCCTTATTCTTTCCTATTGTTGTTTATAATGCCTGTTTGCAGATGTTTAGAATACCATTGCTAATTTTGGAAAAAATACATAATTTCTGGCCTAAGAGGAGAATGTAGTTTATCTTTACCACGCCCACAGAGGGCAGAGATAGTTAGGGGAAGAGATTAATCTCTTCTATAGGAAGTGGCCCAGATGACCAAGATTTGTCCCTGACCAGACTTTGGAACTAAGAGGGACTTATGTATGGGTATAAGTAGCAGGAAGTTGTTTGAAGTAAGAAGATGAAGAGATGCCTTCACAGGAATTGAGACATCACAGGCAATCTGTACATGTTTTTGCTTTTCTTTGGCATTTTTCCTCAGTGCAAACTATATTGCCCAACATGTAGCCTATAGTCTGACTGAATAACCTAACCTCTCTCTGCCCTAGACATCTCTCTAAGACTCTAAGTTTCAGAGCAGATACTGATCTGTTTTGATAGAAGAAGTTGCTTACTCCTAGGAAAATCTATATTGATGAAAATCATAGGACCGGTAAAAAAAATAATAGAATAGAATATTATTGTGCAGTAAGAAATGGCAAATATGAGGAATGCAGAGAAACATGGGGAAACTTGTATAAAGTAATGAAGAATAAAAGAAATAGAACCAAAAGAATTATATAATGATTACAATATTGTAAATTGAGAGATGACTAAGTGGAGGTCACATTCTGAGTAACTGAAAAACCAATAATGGTCCCAGAGGATGAATGATGAAATATATCTACCTCTTCTCAGAAGAGAGGCTAAGGATTACTAGGGGAAAATGTTACTTACATTGTCAAACAGAATCACTCTGCTTTGTTTGCTTGATTTTTTTTTTTGCATAATTGTTTTCATTTGCTACAGGGAAAGTTCAATTGGGGTGAGAGAAAGAAGAATATTTATAAAAATTGCTATGAACAAAAAGACAGCATTAAAACTTTATTTTAGGACTCAGCAAAGAGCTGAAGGATTAGTTACATTAGTGCCTTTAAAAACCTAGGTATATAATATGTTCCAAGTAAATGACTGCCCTCAGGAATGATGGAGAGGCAAATATGGTTCCTAGCTCGTAGAAAGAGAAAGTGAGTTTTAGAAGATGTGGGAAATTGAAGAGAGGAGTAGGGCTTGAAGCCCCAAACTTATATAGCTGGGGGCAAGTGAGGAGTCCCTTACTCAACAGAAATGGGCCAGTCATGGACTTCCATGTTTTCAACATGGAGTTCCTAAACAAATGGTACAACAATGGCCCCAAAGGACTGAGGGGTGGGAATAGGAGGAGCCTCAACAAAAGTAACAAATAAATGGTCTTTGGCCAAGAGTGATGTGAATACCCCTGACCAAGAGTCTACCAGGGGAGGGAAACAGCACCTGTAATGCCAATGCGATACCCATAGCAGCTGCTATGAATATGCATAGGCATTTCCAGGGTTGGTTCACAAAATACAAAAAACTTTCTTCCTCCAAGACAAAACCAAAATTTTTTTGGAACATTACTATTAGGATACCAGAAGGCAAGATTTACCAAGATACTCATCACCAATTCAGGGAGTGCTAACATCTCCAGCATTCTTTAAGTTCCCCTGGGCAAGCAAGTTCCTCTAGGCAAGTTCCTCCCTCTGTTTCTGTCTCTGCTGGCTTCTCTCTCCACTCACACCTCTCCCTCCAATCAATACAATATATACTGTTTCCAATCAAAGAAATCAGCACTTGGAAAGGTGTGGAAATCCCTGTGGTGGCTCTGGGGCAGGACTCCATGCTTAGCCTATTAATGGGAGGGGAAGATCTTATATCCCATTAACCTCATAGCACCAAAGGAGTTTGCAAACAGAAGCAACCACTCAATACCAAGGGTATAAACATCAGCTACAGATGTTCCCATATTCCACTGGTCAATGTTCCTTATATTTAATGAATAGTTCAGCTCTTCCCTTCATCTATTACTCTAAGTACTTCCAGGTGGATAGGGCAGCTGGGTTATGATGGTGACAAGGCCCAAAGCAGCTTATTGGCAGCTTTGACATTCATGTTTCTTGTACCACACATGTAAAAACTGGAAAGAAATAGGAGAAGGGAACTTGGTTGCTCGACTGTAAGGGGCTGACAAAGGTTTCTTTGCAATACAGTATGATTATGTTTGCAGGAAGGTTCAGACTTAGATGCATTCAGTCATCATTCCACAGGTGGTAGCTTTGTCCCATTGGCTATTTAATCAAGAACATGCAGCAAAAGGCTATACCTGCAGTTTCTTTTATTCAGGGCAGGATTAATACGGCATTGACAAATTGGAGCATTTCCTGTGGAACATGTCTAGAATGGTATAGAAGTTTAAAACTATGCTAGATGGAGGAATGGTTGAAGGACTTGAGAATATTTAGCCTGGAAAAGAGATTTGAGGAGGGGAGGGAAAGGGGCAGAGATACATCCTTCATATATTTGAATGGTTATCATGTATAAGTAAGAATAGACATATTTTGTTTGGCATAAAAGGGCATAAGTAAGAACAATGATTTAAGGTTAAGAAGCAGTGCATGGAAGTTTAAAATTTCCTAAATAATTTTGTTGTTGTTCAGTTGTGTCTGACTCTTGTTGACCCCATTTGAAGTTTTCTTGGCAAAGATATTGGAATGGTTTGCTATTTCCTTCTCCAGCTCCTTTTATAGATGAGGAAATGGAGGCAAACAGGATTAAGTGATTTGTTCCAGCAGGTTCCCCACCCCTGGCTTAGAGTCACATAGCTAATAAGTATCTGAGGCCGGCTCAGGGCTCTATCCACTGCACCTCCTAGCCACCTCCTAAATAATTAGAGCTATTTAAAAATGGCATGATTTCCACATGAATAGGAAAAGAATCACTTCTGGAGTCACAAGGCCTAAGTTCAAATCCTGCCTCCATCCACTGACAGCCTACATGACTTGGGCAAATCATTAAAGCTCTCTGGGTTTCAATTTTCTGATCTGTAAAATGGGGAGTGGTGGTGGGGTGGAGTTTTGGCCAAATTGTCCCTAAGGTGCCTTCCAGACTTAAATCTATGACCACTTCTCATGGGTAGTGAATAAAGATCCTTTGTGTTTATTCTGTCAACATTTGTGTACTTGTTCTCTCTTAAGGTTTGTCTCATTCTTTTTATATTCCTGGTGTCTAGCACTGGGCCTGGCACAGAGTAGGCCTTTGCTTGTTGATTGATTCTTGCTTCAGGCAGGGATTGGACCAGATAACCTTTTAAACTCTAAGCTTCCAAGTGCTTCCTCTTCCAGTGAGTAGGAGTCAGGGAAGAGTCAGAGTAGGTCAAAACTGAATGGAGCTTTAATGCTATCTATCCCCAGGCTCTGTTGGCCTCCCTAGTATCTTTCTGCTTTTCCTCTCCTGATTAGAGATTAGTTACCAGGCAACAGACAGGCTCCAAGAAGAGAAAACGGATGAAAGTCTGGACTCTAACTTGGCTGTTTTGCTCAGTACTTGTACCTACATGGTGTCTTAGACTAAGGAGGTATTCAGTGAGTGGTTTTGATTTTTTTTTAATTTGATTTGACAGCACAGAAAGCAAATAATTCAAGCCCTGAATGAATGAGGAACTGGGATGGGAGGGGTATGGGAAGAGGGGATTTATTAAGTGCTCGTGTATCTCTTGATAGGTGGATTTACCACCTCCACCCCCAACCAGCCCCCTGCAGTTGTTTACTTGTGTTTTAGAACAAATTGTTCCAGAAAATATTCCTGAACCTGAAGGAACCAAACAAAATATTTACTTAAAAGATTTTTTTCATTGAAAAAAGGAGTTTTGCCCTGAAGCAAATGTAGCAGAAGTTGGTACCATGTAATGAGGACAATCAGGAATCACATTGGTCCTCTTTGAGAACAAAGGATGAAAAACAAACAAACAGATCTAGAAGAATGAAGGAAATAAGCATATATTAAGCACATACTGTGTGCCAGGCACTGTGCTAAACACATCATAAATATCTGATTTGATCTTCACACAACCACCCTAAGAATGGAGTACTGTTATTATCTCATCGTTACAGTTGAGGAAACTAAGGAAAACAGAGATTGAGTGACATGCCCGGGGTCACACAGCTAGTAAGTGTCTGGGGCCAGATTTGAACTCAGAGCTTCATGAATCCTGGTCCAGCATTCTATTCACTGTACCAGCCACCTACCTCTAGAGATGGAAAGGACACTAGAAATCCAACTGATATAACCTCCTGATTTTAAAGAGGAGGAAACTGAAGTTTAAGGAGCTTAACTAGCTTGTTCAAAGTCACAAAGATAGTCATCCACAGAGAGGCAGGATTTGAACCAAGGTCCTCTGGCTCCAAAGGCAAGAGTTTTTTCCACTGCACTAGGCTGCCTCCAGAAAAATTGGCTCTAGGTTGCTGTTTTAACAATCGGCTAGCAGCTTCTGTGGGGGCATAAGATGCACCCAGGAGGCTGCTGGCACGTGGGAAAGCACAGGTTCTTTTTATCTGCTTAAACAAGGAAAGCAGGGTGAAGGGGTTGACCAGCTTACTTTAATCCAGCATTCAGTTAGCATACGGACAACATTCATTTAGTTCAGGGAAAAACGCCAGCATTCAGTTAGCATTCAGTTAGTTCAGGGGAGCATACGGGCAAGCATCAACAGACAGGCCAAATACAGATTACAGTCAGGTAGATCAGGGGAAAACAAAATCATCACCCCAAACTTCAGAACTAAACACAAACAAATTACAAATATCAACAGACAGACCCAATACAATTCATAGTTACCAACATCTGGGCTCGGCCTGAGAGCAAGGGCTGGCCCAGAGTCACGCTCCCCACCGCTGCCGTGCCAACCGGAAAAGGAAAGAGAGCTCTTCAAGCTGTCCTCTCCCCCTTATAGAGTTTTTGACATCATCAAGCGCAGCCTGAATGACCAGGGCCAATTGGTTCTTGAGTTGGCCTCTCCCCCTAGCGTAGACCAGGTTAACACCCAATAGGGCATGGCTCTGGAGTCAACACCTCCCCTCAGCCAGCCCCATGACTCATCACACAGGAAGTTCTCTAATCTCAGGCATGGTCTGGACTTTGTGCCCCGGAAGAGGTCACACAGGAAGTTCTCTGCTCCCAGGTATGGCCCAGCGAGGCTCAATGAGATAAACTGAGTCACTCAAAGAAAACAAAGGCCACTCTGGCTACAGTTGCTTTGCCACTGAGTGAAGGAATGAAAGTCATTTATTAAATACTAACCATTTTCCAGATATTGGCTACTGAGGAAACATAATTTTTGGAGCTGTTGCCATCTTACAGAAGGATGAGTTACTAGAGACAACAATGAAGTCAGAAGATCAGAAGGGTGAGAAACTATCTTGGTTCTCATTCTACTGTCTGATTTCTTCTTTTAAGTTTTTTTTTTTTAATCCCTATCCCCATCAATTAAGTATGAGTGTCTCCCAGTGTTTCATATCTTGGCCCTTCTTCTGCATTCTCTCCCGGTGATCTTGTCATTCCCACATCTTGAGATATCACTTCTACACATGACTTCCTGAATCTTACCGTTATCTTGCTAACTTCCTGATGGACATCTCCATCTGGATGTTCCAATGGCATCTCAAATATCACTCATCCAAAACAGAAATCACAACCTCTTCCCCTAAACCTGTCCTTCCTTGAACCTTCCCTGTTTTTATTGAGGGAACCATTATTCTCCCAACCAACCAGGTATGAGGTCTGAAACTTTGTACTCATTTTTGACTCTTTGCCTTGCTTTTTCCCCTAGAGTTCCCAAGTCTTAGCAATTCTGTCTCTACAATATCTCTCATGTACTTCCACAGTGAACAGCTTGGATATCATCCCTGTGATTTCTTGGATTATTAAGGCACTTGAATCAAAAGGGAATGCAAGGTTTAGATAGCCTGTGGATTTTTAACATAACGATGCTTTGAGAGGGACATTTAAATAAGTCAGTGTTTTGGTGGCAGAGAGAAAACTAAGGACACTGTAAATACTGGAAGGCAATTTAAAAAAAGGTAAAAATGGTTCAGCAGCATGCACTGAGACTGAAGTCCAAGGAAGACATAGAGACAACCCCAGGAGAAGACACTGAGGGAGACAGTATATGTGGGACCTCTGATGATCACCTCATAAAGTTATGGAGCAGAAGTGTCACTCACAAAGGTGGGCCCTTGAATAATCTGAGTGGCCATCATTCCCAGAGCATTATAAAATGAGATTGTGTCCCACTGAGTGATGTCTCTTATTGCCCTCAGATATACAATGAAATCAACTCCTTCAAGTCTTTGCTTAAGAAGAACTTATGAGCCAGATTTCTATTTAATTGTAACTTTTCTTTGTATTATAATTTTGTTGATCATGATGTAACACTTGTCTCCCCAGGTTCTCCCACACAGAGTACAGAAGCAGTTATAATAGCTTTAGAAGTCAAGTAGGATGCTGTGGAAATGAAGTTTGATCTGTCAGTTTGGAGAAACCACTCACAGTGATGTCTTGAGAGATGAAGACTCCTTTCTTGTTGTAATGGGAGAGATACTGGAGAAGGCAGAAATAAAGAAGATGGAGTGATCTTTCCTGATGAAAATATTGTGACTTTTATCTTGCAAAGAGGATGTAAAAGCCTTTATTTGGTATCCCGAATGAACAAAATTGTGGGAGATTGTGATCCCACTTCTGTGTTCTCAGATGTCACGTCATCTGCACTTACAGTGAGGGTTTGAGGTGACTATGGTTAGAATCTTTCTCACAGCTAAAATAGCTTAAATGTTTACTATTGATTATTTATATATAGTATAGCTAATACCTTTGATGAATATTTAAACTCAGGAAAATAGGTGTTGTGATATATAGAGATAAATGTCTTAAATGTCTGTTTATTATTGATTATTATCACATAATATGGTTAATACCTTTGATGGTTATTTAAACTCAGAAGAATAGGAATTTTGATATGTAGAGATACATGAGCAATTGCTTATGGGAGAAAAGGTCTCTCCAGTTTATTAAATAAATAACATTTAATGAACTGAAGTGAGCACCCCAAACTTGGTTGATTAATGAAAGAGATTTTGCAATTTGGTCATTAGTGAGTAAATATTCAAACATATCCCTGCATTACCATAGAAACCAGAAACTTATGGGAATAAATCAAATAACAAGCTAACGAGTGACCTACAAGTGAGGTGAGTAATTGAGTAATCTGTATAACCCTGTTAGACATAGGGAATCTTCATTTTACCTTTGGTATAATGAGAATGCCAATATTGATGTCTTTCCAATACTGTGTCAATTCAATGGTATTTGTCTTTGGACAAAGAGCTCACATTTAGAGCACCTATAATTAATGTTTATTGTTGTTGTTGTTCCATCATATCTGACTCTTAATATCCTTATTTGGAGTTCTCTTGGCAAAGATATTGGAGTGGTTTACCATTCTCTAGCTCATTTTACAGATGAGGACACTAAGGTAAACTGGGTTAAGTGACTTGCCCAGGGTCACACAGCTAGTGAGTATCTGAGGGTGGACTTCCTGATTCCAGGCCTGGAACTTTACCCACTGTATCACCTAGCTACCCAGTTAATGTTTATAGACAATCTAAAACTCATGAGGTTCTTAGCAACTTTTTGATCTCATAACCAGTGTCACTGTGGAAGTGGAAGAGTTATTTTCTTTTCTTTTTTTTATTTTTAGTTTCTAACACTCAGCTTTGCATATTTTTGAGTTTCGTATTTTCTTCCCCTTCCTTCCCCCCCCCCAAGACAGCATGGAATCCGATATATTTTCTACATTTACATCATCCACCTTCGCATTAAACTTATTTATACAATAGTCAAGTTGTAAAGAAGAGTTATATCAATGGAATGAATCATGAGAGAGAAGAAACAAAACCAAAAAAAAAAAGAAAAAAAAAGAGAGCAAATAGTCTGCCTCAATCTGCGTACAGTCTCCATATTTCTTTCTTTGGATGTAGATAGCTCTCTCCATCATGAGTCCTTTGGAGTTGTCTTTGAACCTTGTATTGCCGAGAAGAGCCAAGTCTATCAAAGTTAGTTATCACAGAATCAATATATCTGTGGTTGTGTACAACGTTCTCCTGGTTCTGCTCTGCTCACTCAGCATCATATCACGTAGGTCTTTCCAGGTTATTGTGAAGTTCGTATCTTCCCCATTTCTTATAGCACAATAGTATTCCATTACATTCATATACCACAACTAGTTCAGCCATTCCCCAATTGATGGGCATCCCCTTGATTTCCAATTGTTTGCTACCACAAAAGAACCGCTATAAATATTTTTGTACATACGGGTCCCTTTCCCACTTGTGTGATCTCTTTGGGATACAGCCCTAGAAGTGGTATTGCTGGGTCAAAGGGTATGCATATTTTTATAGCCCTTTGGGCATAGTTCCAAATTGCTCTCCAGAATGGCTGGATCAGTTCCCAACTCCACAAGCAATGTAACAGTGTTCCAATTTTCCCACATCCTCTCCAACATTTATCATTTTCCTGTTTTGTCATGTTAGCCAATCTGTGTAGCCAGAATGGACTTTGTTTTCTTTGAATGACTCAGCTTGCCTCGTTGAGCTTCCCTGGACGCTGGGGCTTGCTCTTCCGGGGCAGGACCAGAGCTTCCTGTGTGATGAGTCGTGGTGCTGGCTGAGGGGAGGTGTGTTAACGTGGTCTACGCTGGGGGAGGGGCCAAGTCAAGAACCAATCGGCCCTGGTCGTTCAGGCGGCGCTTGATGATGTCAAAAACTCTATAAGAGGGGAGAAGACAGCTTGAAGATCCTCCTTTCCTTTTCCGGTTGGAGCCAGAGACGCCTACAGCCGAAGCTGAGCTGCCGGTAGCAGAGCTGACTGGAGGCTAGTGGGTAATCTTCTTACTGTAGAGGGGAAGCATGTATATGATTTTGCCTTATACCATCTCGCTTCTCTGTGGCCTCCTGGTTACCCTTTTGAGGCGGACTTATTGGGCCTGGAAGCTTTTGATGAAAATATCAAAATGGGGATGCTGGTTTGTGGGATTGTTACTGTGGAGTGTAAATACATGCTTTAGTTCTCCTGCCTTCTGCCTAGAGAATTCCTTATATCCTGCGGTTCCGGACCTTTTAGGCACATATGAGATTCTCTTTGAAATCATAAATTCTGCCTTCCTAATATATTTGGCGACGAGGTGGATGGGATCGCTAGATATAAGATCTCTATTCAGAAGCAGAAGAACTTCAGAGAAAGAGATGAATATCCCAGGGTGGGAGGATCCATTTTATTCCTCCTTAGCAAAGGAATTGGCTAAAAAAGCCGGACCCTGTGAAAACTGGGAACCAAGGCTACAGAGAGGAGATCCTAAGGATTTGGAAAGGTGTTTACAAGAGGTTGGGATTCAGTCAGGGGCATCACTATCTAGGCAAAGCTGGATAGTATTATCAGCCTACCGGCTAGTATATGAAAGATTGAGATTAAGTGAAAGAGATGGGGGCACTCCTACCCCACAGCAAGAAGGGGAATCTCAGATAGCAGGAGATCAAATTGCTGCTCAAGAACCCACTGACTCAGATGAGAACTTTTCTATTAATGTGGCTAGGAGCAGCAGGAGGCCAAATAAGCCAAGAGTGCATCCCAACTCAGCCCAGACCAAGCCTGACTGCCTGCTTTGTCCTTGCCATGGTGGCAGGGGAAGCGAGTGGGGGGAAAATGAAACAATGTTAGGGGCTGAGAGAGAAAATGCTCTAGGGTTCAGGACATCCCTCGCACAGAGAATGGGAGATGGTTAAATACTCAGACAAGCGTTCGTCCCGTAGAGAGGAGGAGGACAGAAACCCGAGGTGGCAATTTAGTTACGAGGGAATTTCAGGAAGATTTCTCACCACAAGAGGTCACAGATATTTTGAGTAGATTCAGCCAAAGAGTAGGAGAACCATTAATATCTTGGATGGTAAGGCTCAGTGATCAAGGGGCCGGTGGAATATTAGTAGATAAGAGGGACTGTATGAGATTCATAGGTATCAGCCACGATCCTCTAGTTCAGCAAGCTTTTAGGGAACATCATCAGCAAGGAGATGATGCTAGCAGGACTACTCTGTTGGCATTAGCTGCTGCGGGATGCAATAAGAGATATACTAATGATTCTATGTGGCCCACTGAGCACAGACCCTGGTATTCACTTAAAGATTGTATCATGAGACTAAAGGAGGAGGTAATGAAGACTGCTATTATGACAGGAACTGCAGACAAATATTACAATGATCCCATAGGAATCCCTCATAGGAATTTAATAATTAGGACAGCTCCCCCTGCTTATAAACAACTAATTTTGAATCTGTTACTTGGGGAAGTAGGGAGCCATCTTACAGAGGTGATAAATAAGATTTTACAGTTACATGACTTAGGAGACTGGGGAAGGGATAGATCTCCTCGAGAGAGAAGGGTGAATAGCCAGCAAACTTGGCGCCAAAATGGAGTGACAAGAAAAGAAATGTTCACTGCTCTATTGAGAGCAGGGGTAGTGTTACGGGCAGAGTTAGAGCCAAGCCCTGTCCTCCTCGGACCTCCAGGCCCAGGGGCCTGCTGAGATAAACTCAGGGCTTTGGGATGTGGGTGGAGCCAGGAGGAGTGGTCTCGCCTTTGTTGCCTCCCTAGCGATTCCAGGTCGGACCTGCCTGACCACGTGGAACTTCCGGCTCTCTGGCAGAGCATGTGGAACTTCCGGCTGCCTGACCACGTGGAGTTTCTGGTCTTTGCCTGGACTGCCTGCCCGCAGGGAGCTTTGGGTAGTGCGGGAAGAGAAGGGGAGGAGAGTAGGCGGAGTCAGGGCGGTCCTAGTCCCCAGGTGTATAGTTTTACCTGTCCTTCACCCACGTAACCAAAGAATGTACCTACGTCACTAAAGGTATAAATGTGCTGCTTGCTGAAATAATAAACGGAGTCATTCACCATCTTGTTCGGCTCCCACCCCGTACATTGTCCGCAAGATCAGGTCCTTTGCTTAGGCAGAGGCCTGGGGCTTGGGGGGAACCCCGATCGTAGTTACGAGGCTTCGGAAGCTCGTGACAGGGTAGGTTTTGAAATGATAGCTGGCATTCCAACCAATGAATTGTACAGGATGTACCGAGATAAAGGACTCAATAACAGGAGAGACAGGGAAATAAGAACTGCTCCTGCAAATGCTACAGATGGTGAACCTTCATACCCAAGTGAATCACATGCTAGGGAATACTAGGAAACAGGCCAGGCCCCAGCCCAAATTAAGGAAATACGTAAGCTGGATTGCAGACCTCACATTAACTTGACCATATATTGGAAAAATGGGTCAAGTACAGTAACTAGGGCATTAATAGACACTGGGGCCGAGGCCACCCTTATCTATGGGAATCCAGACAAATTCAGCCATGGAACTCCTATTACCATCACAGGACTAGGAGGGACTGAAATATCGGCCAGACAAGTTAAATTGATGATGAAAATTGGACAGCTGCCCAAGAAAGAATATAGTGTGGTTATTGTGCCTATTCCTGAATACATCATTGGAATAGACATTTTGAAGGGTATGACCTTAAATTTACCTGAAGGGAAATACCAATTTGCTGTGAGGAAAATGGGCATTAATGCAGTCTTAGTGGGGAAAATCAAGATGGATCCAATCACTTTGCCCGAACCTTCCCAAGTAATTATTTTGAGGCAATATCGTGTGCCAGGTGGGCAAGATGAAATTGCCAACACTATAAGAGAATGCGTTGAGGCAGGAGTGTTAGTCCCTACAACTAGTCAATGGAACAACCCTGTCTGGCCAGTCCGAAAGTCAGATGGGACATGGAGGATGACAGTAGATTATAGACAGCTGAACAAAGTGACTCCTCCCTTGTATGCTGCTGTTCCAGACACGGTTACTTTAATAGAGAGAATACAAAAACATGAAGGGACTTGGTATGCAGTTATTGATTTGGCCAATGCCTTCTTTACGATCCCAATAGACCCCAAGCAATGGAACCAGTTTGCTTTTACTTGGCAAGGCTGACAGTATACATTTACACGCCTGCCACAAGGATATATTCATAGCCCAACTATTTGCCACAGGATTGTAGCTGAGCATTTGGATGAATTAAAGCTACCTGGTGTACAGCTTACACATTACATAGATGACATCATGATACAGGGAAAGAATATAAAAGAAGTGGAGGAGAGTTTAGCATTATTAATTGACCATATGAAAAGCAAAGGATGGGAAATCAACCCCGCAAAGGTTCAGGGGCCAGCTCAAACTGTAAAATTCTTGGGGATACAGTGGAATAGAGGACTGCGAGAAATTCTCCCACAAGCTCGACAAAAAATTCAGGATTTTCCACCCCTACTAATAAGAAAGAGGCCCAAAAGTTCATAGGGCTATTTGGTTATTGGAGACACCACATCCCACATTTGGGACAGATTTTAAAACCCTTGTATAAAGTCACCAGAAAGAAATATGAATTTGATTGGGGCCTTGAACAAAGTAGAGCTTTTGAGGAAGCAAAGGCTGCTATACAATTAGCCCTGGACTTATGGCCTATGCAAAATGGGCCAGTGGAGTTACAAGTGACTGTACAAGATGACTATGCAAATTGGAGTCTGTGGCAAAAACAACAGAGCCGAAGTGTACCTTTAGGCTTTTGGTCAAGGAAACTGCCCTCATCTGGAGTGCAGTATACACCTTTTGAGAAGCAGCTGTTAGCTGCATATTGGGCTTTAGTAGAAACTGAGCAACTAACCCTGGGTCATGAAGTGATATTAAGGCCTGGAATTCCAATTATGACTTGGGTAATGAGTACCCCAGCTTCTCACAGAATTGGACATGCACAAGAGGCGAGCATAATCAAATGGAAGTGGTATATTCAGAATAGGTCCAGAGCAGGCAAAAGTGGAGTTTCTGCTTTACATGAATCGGTGGCGAACATTGGCATTGAGAGAAATGAAAAACCCCTTGAATCTAAGCAACAGATGGTGCCATCCTTAGTGAAATGGAATAATGGGTATGATGGACTAAATGTAGAACAGAAGAAACACGCTTGGTTTACTGACGGGAAAGCAAAATACTTAGGACAGAAGAGACATTGGAAAGCAGTAGCCTATAACCCCTGTACTAGGTGAACTCTGGAAAGTTCTGGGATAGGGGGAAGTAGCCAATATGCTGAACTGATGGCAGTACATCAGGCCATCAGAATGGAGAAGGGAGGACAGTGTCATATATTTACTGATTCATGGGCGGTAGCTAATGGATTAGCTACTTGGATGCCTATATGGAGGAATCAGAATTGGGAGATTCATGGCAAACAAGTTTGGGGTAAAGAGTTATGGGAAAATATATGGGACATGTCTTTGATTACGGATTTGTCAGTTTTTCATGTTGATGCTCACGCGACCCTGACCACACCAGAGCATGAGTACAATGCACATGCAGATCGACTAGCAAAGATTGCCACTGAATGTATTGTCCCTACTCCAACTCCAACTGATGACTTAGCCTTAGCGAGATGGGTCCACCAGACCGCCGGCCATTTAGGGGTCCAGGCCACCCACCGATGGGCACAGGATAGAGGTATCAGTATCTCTCATGCGTTGTTAAAACAAATAACAGAGGGGTGTTGTATATGCCAATTAGAAAAAGAACGAACTCTTCCTAGGATAGTAACTGGAGAAATAGCAAGGGGAAAAGTTCCAGCCCAAATTTGGCAGATAGATTATATTGGCCCACTACCCCAGGATAAAGGATGTAAATATGTATGTACGTGTGTTGACACCTATTCAGGTGTCCTAGTGGCTTGTCCTTATAAGGATGCAACTCAGAAAAACACCTGTAAACCCTAGATATTGTAAGTTTATACTATGGAACCCCAATGCAGATTCAAAGTGACAATGGGTCACATTTCAAGGGCAAAGAAGTGAAAAGATATTGTGTGTTGAATAATATAGAATGGATATATCATATTCCATATTACCCACAAGCATCTGGGCTGATTGAAAGAATGAATGGATTGTTGAAAGAACAGCTGAGAAAATTAAGCTCTAATAATTCATATCTACATTGGAAGGATAATTTGTCTATTGCCTTGCGTAATTTGAATAATGGGCCCTTAGGGGGGAGTACACCTCTAGCCAGAATGATGACCCCAAATTTGCAGATTAGAGAACAGCAAACACGTGAGATCCAAAATATTGAATTTTGGACTGTGAGGGAAGATGTCCCCCTACCATGTCCAGGAACACCTGGTTCGGCAGGATATGATTTACATTGTATAGAGAATTTTAGATTGAATAGGAAAGAGATAAGAAAAACCCCTACTGGAGTATGTATGAGAATCCCCAAGAATCATTTTGGACGGATATTACCTAAACCAGGATTAGCAGCTCAAGGAGTACATGTATTGGCTGGAGTGATAGATTCGAATTATCAAAAAGAAATTGTTGTGACACTCCAGAATTTGGGTGAAAAACCTGTACAATTTGGTAGGAATGATAGGATAGTTCAGGTGATTATTATCCCCTGTGAAAAAATACCCTTTGTGAAAACTGACCCTCCTCCCAGAATAACTACTAGAGGGGCAAAAGGGGCTTGCTCCATTGATAGAATAAAGTTGGGAGCTAAGGTATGGGTAAAACGGAAGCCAGATGATATTCCAAAGGCTGCAGAAGTCATAGCCCATGGGAAGAACAACACTGTAACAGTTGTCTATTCAGGGGAAGATAATTACCAAATCGTACCCCTGAACCATATATTTTACTGTGAATAGGGCTATAATATTAGATTCACGGACCCCACAGGTATGGCTGATGCTGGTAATTGATACAAGCCACTCAGAGGGAAGGTGACTTTGTGTGATTAACGGATGAAAGCTTGTACATCTGGGGAAAGGCTGGGAGGACAATCCTAGTCTATCTAGGATGGGATCCTCCTGGTTTCCCTTGTACATCTGGGGAAAGGCTGGGAGGACAATCCTAGTCTCCATCTAGGGTGGGATCTTCTTGGCTTAGTTTCCTCATTGTGTTCCGTTTAAAAAGAAACATTTCCCATCTGAGTTTGGCTCTGATATTGAATCTCTGCATAACTGAAATTTCAACTAAACTGGAGATGATTTTATTTGAAGGATAATAGCCCATACTTGCCTACTCTTTTTGTTCTCTGTTTTAGTTAACCTTGTCGCTAGTTCTGTCTCCTGCAGGTTTAAGCACCCTGCAGTTTCCGGTGACTGCCTAAGCACATAGCATTCTTGGAATTCCTGCCAGCTCGCTAAAGAACTGAACTCTGGAATTGGACTCTTTGGGGCAGGGACACCTCTACATCCAATTTCAGCAAGAAGAAGCTATGGAAAATGAGACCTTCACCCCTTACCCCAAGATTTGGAGCCCCAATTGTTTGAGGGGGGGATGATGATAGTGTTCTGTGTACTTATTTTGTGCTATCCTTGCTATATTGTTTTATTGTTATGATATTATTGATCCTATGTAATGGATACGAAGATCTAGGGGTGGACATTTGAATTATTAATAATTATTTTGGGATGATTGATTGAAGAGATTATCTGGCTGGGATCTAGGGGTGGATCACATTTGAATCGTAAACCAATATTTGGTAATGTCACTGAATGATATGTTTTGCTTTATTATGAATGATATGTTTTAGTTTCCTGCATAATTGGATCACAATGTTCTAGGATATATAATTTAATTTGAATTATGATTGGATTGTGCATCCTAGAACATTGTGAGGGGTGGAGTGTAGCCAGAATGGACTTTGTTTTCTTTGAATGACTCAGCTTGCCTCGTTGAGCTTCCCTGGACGCTGGGGCTTGCTCTTCTGGGGCAGGACCAGAGCTTCTTGTGTGATGAGTCGTGGTGCTGGCTGAGGGGAGGTGTGTTAACGTGGTCTACGCTGGGGGAGGGGCCAAGTCAAGAACCAATCGGCCCTGGTCGTTCAGGCGGCGCTTGATGATGTCAAAAACTCTATAAGAGGGGAGAAGACAGCTTGAAGATCCTCCTTTCCTTTTCCGGTTGGAGCCAGAGACGCCTACAGCCGAAGCTGAGCTGCCGGTAGCAGAGCTGACTGGAGGCTAGTGGGTAATCTTCTTACCGTAGAGGGGAAGCATGTATACGATTTTGCCTTATACCATCTCGCTTCTCTGTGGCCTCCTGGTTACCCTTTTGAGGCGGACTTATTGGATCTGGAAGCTTTTGATGAAAATATCAAAATGGGGACGCTGGTTTGTGGGATTGTTACTGTGGAGTGTAAATACATGCTTTAGTTCTCCTGCCTTCTGCCTAGAGAATTCCTTATATCCTGCGGTTCCGGACCTTTTAGGCACATATGAGATTCTCTTTGAAATCATAAATTCTGCCTTCCTAATATACCACATCCTCTCCAACATTTATCATTTTCCTGTTTTGTCATGTTAGCCAATCTGACAAGAGAGATGTGGTACCTAAGAGTTGTTTTGATTTGCATTTCTCTAATCAGTAGTGATTTAGAGCATTTTTTCCTATGCCTATAGATATCTTTAATTTCTTCCTCTGAAAACTGCCTGTTCATATCCTTTGACCATTTCTCAATTGGGGAATGACTTGTATTCCTATAAATTTGGCCCAGTTCCCTGTATATTTTAGAGATGAGGCCTTTATCAGAGACACTGTTGGTAAAGATTTTTCTCCCAATTTTCTGCTTCCCTCCTAATCTTTGTGCAGTCTTTTTTTATCCATAAACTTTTCAATTTAACATAATCAAAATTATCCATTCTGCATTTTGTAATGCTCTTTATCTCTTGTGTCATGAATTCTTTCCTTTCCCATAATGGAAGAGCCATTTTCATGTTTAACCTACTAGTGACAAGACTCTCTGAAGTTAATTAGATTCATCCTCAGACTATAGACTTGGTCTATTGTTAGTTCTTTACTTGAAGCCTTCAAACATAATCTGCCAAAACTTATGATCCATTGGCATGCTCAACCATGTTAAGAACAGCAGATGGGTCAAGTAGTTCCATAACACATGGTCACCTCCTTGGCATGATAAGGCAGTAACATAGACTCTTGGATCCTGCTTTTTCATCCATTCTATAAGCCCCCTTTTAAAAGCATAGAGTCTAGGCTATTTATGACTATGAGATAATATTAGTAAAGCACTTTGCAAATAAAGTATTATATAAATGCTGTTATTATTGTGAAACTTGTCTTTACCATTCTTTGTTAAATGATTTCAATTCATTGGAAGAAAAAAAGTTTTCTCATTATTCTATTTTTTATTAACTTAAACTTAACTAAACAAAATTTCCATGTTTTATATTACTGACTGTATAGATTTCTTTAACCTCAAATTTCCCCTTAATTAAATAAAGAACTTTGCTTTGAGATTACCCTCTCCCTTTCCCCTTTTACCAGTGTTTAGTTTTTTTTGGTTTATAGCTTGGACAATTGTAACAAATTCCTAATTGTTCTCTCCAACTTCTGTCCTATCTCCAATCTACCTTCCACACGGCTGTCAAAATGATATTTTTAAAGCATAGATCTAAAGCCATTTTACTCCCTTATTCAATAATCTCTAATGCATTGCTATTAACTCCAAGAACAAATATAAAATTATTTTATTTGCTATCTAAAGCCCTTCACAACCTGACATCAACCTACTCTCCAGGTTTATTCCACATCCCCTTCATACATTCTATGTTCTAGACAAACTGGGTCCCTTGCTGTTCTTCACATATAACACTTTTTCTCCTGTCTTTGTGCGTTTGGCCAAATACTTTCCCATGACTGAAATGTTCTTCCTCTTCATTTTTGCTATTTAGAGTTTAGTTTCCTTCAAAGCCCATGTCAAATGCTGCCTCCTACATAGTGCTTTTCCTGATTATCCAGATACTAGTATCATCACCACTCCAAATTATGTTTCATTTACTTTTTGAATATGATGAGAGATTGGCCAAGCCCAGCCCCTATGAGCACACACATCAGGCTTGCTTAGCTGATTGCAGTCCCCATCTGATTTTCAGAACATGTACAGTCATGATTATTTTACAGTCTTCTAACCTCATTGTAAAGAAATGAACTTTGATCGGCTGCTAAACCAGAACTAGGAATGCATTCAACAGTCATTAATTGATCAAATAATTTAGACCTCTGTTCTTTACCTTTTTACACTTGTTCTTTATTCTTCCTAGGTAAAGGACTATTGGACTAGGATGTGACATAGTGAACTTCAAAAAAGGTCAGGACAGTGAATCATCGGAAGTCTAGGACTTTGAGTCTATAACAGATTATGAATACAATTGAGCCTGGTGATAAATGATATCCTGAGTGACCAGTTTGACCCAGTTTAGAAGCAGATCAAAGGTAACCAAGAGGGTGTGATAGCAACTCATCTATCAGCTACATCATATTTAGAATTGAACTTGGTGGTATGTATGCTATGTAGATCGCTAAGTCTGAACCCACTCTCCCCAAAGAACAAGGTGATGGAGGGAAAGTGTGCCCCCAGATGGAAAATGTATGTACTTTAATTCTTGCTCTATCTTCTCAGTAAATATCCTCTTGTAAAGCTAACTTATAATAATTAGTTAAGTAACACTGGAATGCTTATCACTATTGATTGATATTGGAGAGAACATACCAGAATGAGGGCTGAAGCCAGTAGCATTAGAAGAATCACCCTGGCCCTTCAGGGGAACCTGTAGAACTCTGAAAGGAAGATGTAGTTTGGCTATGGGGACTCAACTCATCAAGTAGGAGTGGAAGTTGGGTTCATATAACAGCTACTTGTATATTGAGTATTTACATGTATGTGTACATGATGTTTTTCCTGCAAAGATTGTAAGCTTCATGGAGGTAGGTATTCTTTCATTTTTGTCATTGTATTCCTATGACCTAGCATGATATCTGGCATACAATAGGTGCTTAATAAATGTTTGATGATTGGATAATCTCAAATAGCCTTCTGAAACATTTAGTGGTTTTGTTAATACAACATTCTAAATTCATACTTAGTCTTCATTTGAGAAGTGTGAGGTTTTTTCCCAAATATTTTCATCTTTATTACTATCCCAATGCCTTCCCTCACAAGCTTTCCCCTAAATGAGTCATCCCTTGTAAAAAGATGTATAATCAAGCAAAACAAATTCACACATTGGTTATGTCTGTACCTTCAGTCTGTTACCTCTCTGCCAATAGGTGAGAAGAATGATTCATGAGGCAGGAAAATAACCAGCTCCTACACTCTCTATATTAGGTAGAGGTCCAGGAGGCATCAAATTTATCCAAAAATTCTGCCAAGACAACTTATAAACATCACCATGAGCAGGCATTGACCAGTGGGTGAGTTTCTTAACTTTTTCTTCCCACAGGAAACCAGGCTTCAAGTGAAAAGCACTGACTCATCTATGTCTCTGCTTCCTCCTGCAGAGACTGTCTGGTCATTGACTCTACACCTCAAAGAAGTTGTGACAAAAGTAAAAAACTTGTCTCCTTATGCATGGATGTGAAGGATCCTGCAGAAAACTCTCAAGTTTCACCCTGTATCTGTTCTATTTCTAGTCCTTTTACAGACCAGAAACACTGCATAAGTCTATGTTCTATCATGGTCTCCTGCCACTTTGATCAGAACAGGAAAGATGGAAGGAAGCAACCCCTCTGCCCCAAATCTGGACTTTTTGTGTATTTGTTTCATAGTCTGTTAGAAACCCTCTAAGGATTTCCATTGTTCAATGATTATAGTCTTTGCAGACTCTTTTTAATAAAGGTCTCAATATTTCTTTCACTATTACTGTAATGGTAATTAGGGTGGGGCTTTCTTTTCTTACTGTTTTCTCTTTTGGAATGCTGAGGTAATCAAGTACCTTTGATAAGTTTTGCCTTTTAAATGTAATGGCAAGCAAAGTGGACTTTTTGCTGTTTTTTATTTGAGTGTTTCTCAGCACTGAGGTAATCAAGTGCCTTTGAGTCTTGCCTTTGTTTCTTTGATTGAATCAAGAGTCTTTGATGATCTGCTTAAGACACAAGAAAGCCTAGTTCACATGGATTTGAGTTGTATGGTTGTGATGCCCTCTGACCTTGAAGAAGTATATATATACTCAGAGGTTAGCATTTTGCCTTTGGGGGCACACTCTTTGGAAAAGTGTTGGTGATTTGGCCAGAGAAGACTCTGGGTAGCTGTTGAACCCTCCCCCTCCCCCTTTGAAAACCCAGATGTTGGTGCTTCTTTCTCTAATAACTGTATGTATTGCTATGGACAGATAGAAGCCTGTCTACTGATTTGTGTTTGTTCTGTTTATGTAATATATGTTTGTTATTTCTGTTTGTATTCTCTCTGAAGTTCAGGGTGCTGGCTTTTTCCCCTGAACTAAGTGAATGATATAAGTATGTTTAATTAAAGTGAGATTGTTAACCCCTTAAAGTTAAAGAAAAGCAGATCAAAGAACCTGTGCTAGCATCCTTCCTGTGTGCTCTTATTGTTGGTCTTGTTGTTGGTCTTTCACCTCCCCAGCAGCTGCTAACAACATTGTCGTTACAATTACCCAACCAGAATCTCTATTTTAATCAAACTTACACTTTTCTACTTCTGCATTTTTACTTACATCATTCTTCCCATCTGACATGTCCTATTCTTCTGTCTATAGATATATTTCAATTCCCTATGTTTCTATGATATCTTCCCAACCAACTCCAGACTACAGGAATTTCCCTCTCCTTTTAAATTATTGCATTTATTTCTATACCAGGTATATGCAACTCATGGGCAACATTTTGGATGATCTATGGGAATACATCCAAAAATCCTGTCATGATAGCTATAAAAATTTAGGAGGCACATTGTTCTTTTTTTTTTCTTCTTTTGTGTTGTGATGTGCCTTTTACTGTTATTTATATAATGAACAGACTGGTCAATGGGGACACCGTACGTAGAGCATGTAACTGCCAATATCTCTCTCCCTGGAGGATTACAGCATTTCTTCCACCTCACTAGAGAAATGTCAGAGACTAAAGCAAGGAAGAGAGATTTCATCTGTTTAAGTCTTTTGTATGCATACTCAGTTGCCACTAAACAGCCAATTAAAAGGCTTTTTGCCACTATTCAATGAGCCAACAGGAAATCAATTTTTAAAAAATACCTGGGGGGGCAGAGCCAAGATGGTGGCTGGAAAGCGGGGACTTGCTTAAGCTCTCCCCCAGGTCCCTTCAAACACCTATAAAAATGGCTCTGAACAAATTCTAGAGCTGTAGAACCCACAAAATAGCAGAGGGAAGCAGGGCTCCAGCCCAGGACAGCCTGGATGGTCACTGGGGAGGGTCTATCACACAGAGCTTGGAGTGGAGCCAAGCACAGCCCAGTGTGGGCTGCACCAGGACCAACCAGACCAGGAGCTGGGGAGAACAGACCGTAGGGCCCTGAATCATTGAGCCGTGGCAGTTACCAGACTTCTCAACCCACAAATACCAAAAACAATAGAGCAGGTTAGTGGGAAAAACTGCTGGAATGCAGTGAAAGGAGTTCATGGTCAGCCACCACCCTGGGGTGGCAGAGGTGGTGCAGCTCTGAGACTGCTCCCAGAACTACAGCTGCAGTTGCTTTCAGCCCCAGGCCCACCTGGTGGGAGGAATTAAGTGGCAGATCTGAGTGGGAGTGCAAAGGCTGCTTTGCCCTGCCTAGATCTGGGCCAAAATCCTGGTTGGTGGTTCTTGGGGGAGGAGGAGCACTGATGTGGCAGAGATTGCTGTGTAGAAGTAGCTCTGAAAACAACAGCACAGCCCCTAAAGCTTGGGACAAAGTACTCTCTACTCTACAAGCAGTCATACCCTAACAAAAAGCTCAAGGGTCAAGTAGTTGGCTGAGAACATGAACAGGCAGTGAAAACAGTCTTAGATTCAGACTCAGACTTTGGAATCTTTTTTTTGGTGACAAAGAAGACCAAAACATACAGCCAGAAGAAGTCAACAAAGTCAAAGAGCTTACATCAAAAGACTCCAAGAAAAGCATGAATTGGTCTCAGGCCATGGAAGAGCTCAAAAAGGATTTGGAAAAGCAAGTAAGAGAAGTAGAGGAAAAACTAGGAAGAGAAATGAGAGTGATGCAAAAAAACCATGAAAAAGAAGTCAATGAATTGCTAAAGGAGACCCAAAAAAATACTGAAGAAAAAAACACCTTAAAAATAGACTAACTCAAATGGCAAAAGAGCTCCAACAAGCTGATGAGGAGAAGAATGCCTGGAAAGGCAGAATTAGCCAAATGGAAAAGGAGGTCCAAAAGACCACTGAAGAAAATACTACCTTAAAAATTAGATTGGAGCAAGTGGAAGCTAGTGACTTGATGAGAAATCAAGATATTATAAAACAGAACCAAAGGAATGAAAAAATGGAAGACAAATGTGAAATATCTCATTGGAAAAACCACTGACCTAGAAAATAGATCCAGGACAGATAATTGAAAAATTATTAGACTACCTGAAAGCCATGATCAAGAAAAGAGCCTAAACATCATCTTTCAAGAAATTATCAAGGAAAACTTCCCTGATATTCTAGAGCCAGAGGGTAAAATAGAAATTGAAAGAATCCACTGATCACCTCCTGAAAAATATCCCAGAAAGAAAACTCCTAGGAATATTGTCACCAAATTCCAGAGCTCCCAGATCAAGGAGAAAATACTGTAAGCCATCAGAAAAAAAACAATTTGAGTATTGTGGAAACACAACGAGGATAATACAAGATCTAGTAGCTTCTACATTAAGGGATTGAAGGGCTTGGAATATGATATTCTGAAGGTCAATGGAGCTAGGATTAAAACCAACAATCATCTACCCAGCAAAACTGAGTATCATGCTCCAAGGCAAAGTTTGGACTTTCTTTTTTTTTTGTTTGTTTGTTTGTTTTGGCAGGGCAATTGGGGTTAAGTGACTTGCCCAAGGTCACACAGTTAGTACATGTGTCAAGTGTCTGAGGGCAAGATTTGAACTCAGGTCCTCCTGACTCCAGGGCCGGTGCTCTACTCAACGTACCACCTAGCTGCCCCAAAATATGGACTTTCAATAAAATAGAGGACTTTCAAGCTTTCTCAGTGAAAAGACCAGAGCTGAATAGAAAATCTGACTTTCAAACACAAGAATCAAGAGAAGCATGAAAAGGTAAACAAGAAAGAGAAATCATAAGTGACTTACTAAAGTTGAGCTGTTTTGTTTACATTCCTATATGAGAGCTGATGTGTGTAATTCATGAAACCTTTCTCAGTATTAGGGTAGCTGAAGGGAATATATGTACATACATATATACGTACATACATATATAGATAGATACATAGACAGAGGGCACAGGATGAGTTGAATATGAACAGATGGTATCTAAAAAAATAAAATCAAATTAAGGGATGAGAGAGGAATATATTGAGAGAGGGAGAAAGGGAGAGATAGAATGGGGTAAATTATCTCACATAAAAGTGGCAAGAAAAAGCAGTTAGTTGGAAGGGAAGAGGGGGCAGGTGAGGGGGAATGAGTGAATCTTGCTCCCATCAGATTTGACCTGAGGAGGGAATAACACACATACTCGATTGGGTATCTTACCCCATAGGAAAGAAGGGGGAAGGGGGTAAAAAAGTGGGGGATGATAGAAGGGAGGGCAGATGGAGGAGGAGGTAATCAAAAGCAAACACTTTTGAAAAGAGACAGGGTCAAGGGAGAAAATTGAATAAAGGGAGACAGGATAGGAGGGAGCAAAATATAGTTAGTCTTTCATAACATGAGTATTGTGAAAGGGTTTTGCATAATGTGCATGTGGCCTATGTTGAGTTGCTTGCGTTCTTAGGGAGGGTGGGTGGGGAGGAAAGAGGGAAGAGAATTTGGAACTCAAAGTTTTAAAAGCAGATGTTCAAAAAAAAGTTATTTTGCATGCAACTGGGAAATAAGATATACAGGCAATGGGACATAGAAATCTATCTTGCCCTACAAGAAAGTAAGGGGAAAGGGAATGGGGGGGAGTGGGTTGACAGAAGGAAGGGCTGACTGGGGAATGGGGCAATCAGAATGTATGCCATCTTGGAGTGGGGGGGAGGGTAGAAATGGGGAGAAAATTTGTAACTCAAAATCTTGTGAAAATCAGTGCTGAAAAGTAAAAATATTAATTTAAAAGGTAATAAAATAAAATAAAATTTAAAAATACCTGAATATGCTCTGAATCAGGAGAGAAGGGGCCCCTTCATCACCCATTTCCTGAAGCAGGCACCAAACATTCATTAGGTTGATAATAGGCAGAACATATTGTGCTCTAAATCAGAGGTTCTTCACTTGGAATCCATAAGTTTGTTTTTTAAAATATTTTGACAATTGTATTTGGACATAATTAGTTTCCTCTGTCATCTTATTTATTTTGTTTTATGCATTTAAAGGCATTGTTGTGAGGAGGGATCCATTGGCCTCACTAGACTGCCACAGCAGCCAATGAAATAAAAGAAGAATTAAGAACCCTTACTCTAAAGACTGGGACCTCATTGACCAGTTCTTCCCTTAACTTTACATGAACTTATGTCTTATTGCCTCGACTGGGTTGTAATTTTCCTGATGTGAAAGAAAAATTATTAAGTTTCTTTAGGTATCGGTGTGCCAGAAACAATTTTATTTAATTTTAGGTTAATTCTAAATCATTAGAGTGAGATGTCCAAAATGGCAGTTTCCCTAGGCTCTCCAACATGTCTTTGCCCCATGATGATGTTGAGATAACATTAATAGGAATCTTGAACAAGGAAAAAGATCATAATATGTTAAAATATAGTTTTTGGATTAACATTCCAGAATAATCACTACTCAGTTCTTTCCTGGATCACTTCACCTTAAGATCTTTCCTGTGACCAATTCTTAACCTTGAATTTCAAAAGAGGAAACACTGTCCCCATGTTGATCTGGCTCCAAACATTCCAGGTGGGTGGGAGGCAATAATCTCATCTAGACAAGAGTTAAGTTTTATTATCATCCTTATATCATTTCAAAGGAAAGCCCTAGCCTTTGTTCTTCCCACTTTCCCAAGGGAAAAATCTGGAAGGGGTTTAAGAATGAAGAAATATTATTTCGCAATATTCTCAGGTTTACAATTTTTTAAAAGTATGCTTCCAAACTGGGAAAAGAGACCTTGACTTATACTTCTTTACATCCCCTACAGAGCATAATAATACAGGGCTTTGAAAACAGTAGATGCTTAATATATTTTGTTAAATTATATATTTTAGTTGGCTTCCCAAAGTTATTTGGACTACATTTTAGGGGAGGCACTGTTAAATTGGAGTGTCTAGAGGAAGGTCAACAGGGTGGCGAGGCCACTGGAGACCATGCTACAAGAGAGCCAATTGAAGGAATGCAGGTTGTTTAGCCTGAAAAGAGAAGGCATTAAGCCATTTTAGCTGTCTTTGAAACGTCATCCCAAGGAGAAAAAAATTGTCTTGTTTTGCCTAGCACCAGAAGATAGCACTAAAAGCAATGTGTGGAAGTTGCAAAGAGACATATAATCCATTCCTCAAAGCCCATTTGTTTGGGAAGATTAATTATTCAATGCTCTATGACTGCATGAAAGGTATAGTTGGCAGGAGCCTGGGAAAGGAGAGATCCTGATCTTTTGGCTTCCAGGATCAACAAAGAAGGCCCAAGGTTCACAGATCCCTGAATAGAGAGACTTTGGGAAGAAGCTGTTATGTAGAGGGGCCAGCACTTTGACCATATCCCTGTCCCTACCTTATTGTACTAGAGACTTCAGGAGAATTTCCTCTTGGGTAGGATTTGGGTCTCTCTTTTGAGCTTGGGATTTCTCATTCCGAATTAGAGAGCTCATTCACTCTGTGTATTAATGCCTAGTATATTTTCTCATATGTATACTTTCTCCCATTTCTGTTTGCTGTTTGGATAAATGGGCTTATTTGCTATTCACTATGTACGTTCATTGTGGAACTGGCATTTTGTAGAAAGAGTATCAAACTTTGGCTATGTAGCTTGGGGCACTCCTTTCCCATTAAAAGACAGTGATAGCTCAGCTTGAACCTAAAAATTATTTCCCCTAAACTAGCAATATTTAAGGTAGCATTTACATATAATTCTAGCCTAGCATTTGTTCTTTGTGAGGAGAGCAGTGTCCATCCTTTGGCCCCAAACTCCTTCTCCCCTCTTGGCAGAGATTAGTTTTTCTTGGAGAAAGGGAGTGGGGAGAGAAGACTCTAGATATACCTATTCTTGAATCTCCATGATAGACTCATGTGGACAAAAATAACCTACATGGGCAGTACTAAGCACGTTCACCCCTTACAAGAAGATTCAAGCCTGATAAAAAGGAAAATTTCTAAATAATTAGAACCATCCATGTGAGTGGACTGCATTAGGAAACAGTGGTTTCCCTATCATTTAAGGTCTTCAGTCAGGGGCTAGATGACCATTTGTCAGGATAATGTAGAGGATATTTTTGTTAAAGGGTGGACTAGACACCCTCTGAGATGCCTTCCAAGGGTGAGATTCTGTAATTCTGGCTGTTGACTCCCATCTGGCTTCTTTTAATCTCTGTTTTGAACTCGACATTACCTATTGTGCTATAGCTCCTCCAGTCTCAGCTACTCACCCTGTGATCTTGTGTCTTACTTCTCTCTACAATCAGTACTGGTATTCTTTGTTAATAGCCTGAAGTTATCCCACAACAAAGCCTGGCTCATTAGGGCTTTGCAGAAGTAAATACAGGTGCAAGAAATGACGAAAATGAAATACTCAAAAATGCCCAAACTTTTAAACTCCTCAGGCTACCATGAAAGTGGGAAATGTCTGTTTCTCATGATAGCTAGTTGCTGGCTCATGCTTAGGGAAGAAAATAGGCAGCTAGGATTCAGGCTTGCTGAGGCAAGCACACATTTTTGCCACCATGTGATTATAGCTCCCGTTTCCACTGGTTGGGGTGGGGGGGGAGGGAAGAGATGGTTGGAAGAGAATCTCCATCTCTACTTTTCTGGAAGTCCAAGAGAGAAAAAGCAATGGATATATTTCAAAAGAAGGGGAGCTGTTTCTCCTCAGTAATCTTATAACCCACAGAATAGCCAGCTTATCTTGTCTTAGACAATCATCTTCTAAATAACCCTCTAGTTATGGGAATCACTAATATTGTGTTATTCAGCAAGGAACATCTCCTTTAGCAAAGGGGCAAAACACATACCTCATAGAGAGGGTTGAAAGCACATCTTTAGCCCAATGGGAAGTGCTCCAATCCAGCAAACTGGGAGGTACCCCTGACTATTCCTACTATACATCTATTTATCCCAATGCCCTACCACTCCAAAACATTAGCCCAACCTTACCACAACCTTCTACCTTTCTCTCCTTTCCCAGGCTCTGGTCTCATTTTCCCCTCTTCAAAATCTTGACAATGTAGTTAACCCATTCAGCATCACATCTTTTTTCTGCTCTTGACCCATTGTCTCTTGAGTCACTTGCTCCATTCTCATCACCTTCCAAAATCCAAACCTGAATTTACTCCCATTATCTATCTTCTCTTCTACTCATGAACCAAATGAATGCCTCTTTCTCCCTGATTTTCCATCTCTCTGTTTCTCAACTACCTACAAATAAGCCCAGATCTATTCCATCTCTAAAAGGCCTTCACCTGATCCTACAGTTCCTACAAGTTATCCCTTTTCTAACCAAATGCCTACAAAAAGCTGTCCAAACTCATTGACTCCACTTTCTTGCTTTGCACTCACTTCTCAAATCCATATGATTTGGCTTTGGTTACCACCGCTCTATTGAAACTTCTCTCTTCAAGGTCCCAGCAGTCTCTTTATCGCTTAATCTGATAGCCTTTTCTCAGTCCTCATTCTTCCTGCTTTCTCTGCAGTATTTGGCACTATTGACAACCCTTTCCATCTGAGCACACTTCTTCCTGTGTGTGTGTGTGTGCGCGCGTGTGCGTGCACGTGCGTGTGTGTATAAAACTGCTGTCATAGTTCTTTTCACACCTGACTGACCTTTCCCCCTCAGTCTGCTTTGAAGAATCAACATTCATTTCCTGCCTGATACATGTGGGTGTACCGTAGGGATCTCACCTGGGCCGTCTCCTTTCCTTCATAGTCCTTATTTTAGTGCTCTCATCAGCTACCATGGATTCGATAACTATCTCTATGCAGATGGTTCTTAAATTGCTATCATTTCTCTCCTGAGCTCCAGGCCTGTATTTCCAATTGACTGCTGGACAGCTTCAGCCCATTTCCTAAAGGTGTTTCAAACTCAACATGTCCACTATTTAACTCATTATCTTTCCTCCTAAACTTTCTTTTCCTCTTAACTTCCCCATTTCTGTTAAGAATTCTTCCAGATCTGTAGATTCATAACTTAGGAATCATCTTTGACTCTCCACTTTCATTCATCCCTCATATCTAATCTGTTATCAAAGTATCTTCCCTCTATAATAAATAGTTCTTGCCTTTGACTCTTTTTCTCAACAGTCTTAGTTCAGGTACTTATCATCTCTCTCCTATATTATTTTAATAGTCTCATAATTATTCTCCCTGCCTCCAGTGTCTCCCCCCTGTCAATCTATCCTTGCATAGTTATCCAATTGGTATTCTTTTGTATTCGGAAGTTCCAGATAGTTTTCTTGCTTCCTGCATTATAGTTTTCAGGTTTTTGATTTGTCAAGTTCTTCCAGGAGACCTGTAATCAATCCTTAAGCTGTCTCCACACATCTTGTCTTCAAGATCAATATGTTTTGCTTGCATGGAGATCATGTTTTCTTTCAATGTTATTCCTTTTTCATTCTCTTCTGACAACTTGTCTTTCACTTTTATGTGTTTGGATTCCCAATTAGTTATTCTTTCTTTTGTTTTCTTTGGTGAGATTTGCCATTGTGGATTCAAGTTTTTCTAATCTGTCAATCATTCCTGTTATTCAGGCCATAAAGTCTGATTTCATGATTCTTATTTCTCTTTTATTTAGGAACAACTTGCTGTGTCTCCATGTTTTTTTTTAAGGCCCTCTGCCTCATTAGGCATTAATTTTCTTTTCTCTTGCAATATCTACTCATAGGTGTTTGAAGTCCTTTACTTGATTGGGAGGCCATATATATTCCTTTCTAATATCTTTCCCATTGGTTTAGCTGTTTATGCTCAATGACTTTAGTTGAGTTTTTTTTCTGGGATCTTTGGTGATTTTGGTCTTTTTTTTTTTCATATACTCCCTTATCACTCTCTTTCTGACTCCTTCCACTTTGATTGTGGTTTCTCTCGGGGCTGAACCTCAAAGGTATCTCAGTCTCTTTCTACATTAAGAAATCCATATTTTACCAGCCTCAGTATCTACCCCAAGGGATTTCCGAAAGGATAGAACAGACCTCAACTGAATGTTGGTTTCTTTCCCTCAGGTTTATTGGAATGCCATAAACTATAAACACAGGTCCTTCCTCAGTTCCCTCTGTTGCTGCATTCTCTGGTGGAGCTCAGTTTCAGCATAAAGCACTGCCATGATGTTGTTTTTGCCTGAGCAAGTTTCTGCCTTTTGGTTTTCTGTGGCACTAGGAGGATTAATAGAATAAAGCTGAATTCTGTTGTAAGCTTGTGAGGTCAGCTTATGTACCCCTGCTAAAGCATGGTGGGCAGTGAAGAAGTTGGTGTTATGTGAGGATGTTAAGTACTAGGGAAGGAAAAGGAGGAGGTAACAAGCATCGGTTAAACATCTTGTGATCGTCACTGTGCTAAGTGCTTTAAAAATATGATTCATTTGATCCTCACAAGAACCCTGGGAGGCAGATGTTATTACTATCCCCATTTGAGGAAAGTAATTCAGGCAGAAATAAAGTGACTTGTCCAGATTCACATAGCTAGTGAGTGTCCAAGGCCAGATTTGCCCTTAGGTCTTCTTTATTCCAGTCCCAACATACCCTATCCCCTGAGCTTCCTGGTTGACTCTTAGTTCGTCAAATTGCTACTCCATTTGGATTCTTAGTGTCCTAGACCACAGAGGAGTTAAAATTGTTTTTCTTGTATATAGTTCCTTTTTGAAAAGGTTTGAGAGCTTGTAAGGATTAAAGAAACTGTCTCCTTCACTATTTGTTGATGATGTCCCAAATGACATTAGTTAAGCACAGGTATTTCTATGTTGCTTGCTCAAGAAACTTCAGTCTCTCTTTGTTGGACAGGTCCACTTTAACAAAAGAGGATGGGCCATTATCCTTGTTCAGGAAACTTCAGTCCCTCTTTATTGCCTCTAGGATAAAATACATATTCCTCTGTTTAGTATTTATAGCTCTTTATAGTCCGGATCTGCCATGTCATTCAAGGTTTATTACACATTACTCATCTTCATATTCTCTGTCTTCCGGTTGAATTGGTCTGCTTGTGGCTGCTCACATATAACAATCCGAGTCTTTACAGAGGCTGCCCTCTATACATGTGTAACATATAAAACTGTTTCTTAATCAGAGGGAATGGGGTACTTGTCATGTTTTAAAGGCATCCCTAGCTTTGGAAACGTTTGTGTGGACCATATTCTGTCTTTGGGGCACCTGGCCTCTTAAGTGGGGGTGGAGTGTTTTAGGATTTTTTTCCATTCACTGAAACTTTATACCTCCTAGTCAAGGAAAATAACTTAAAGTTTAGGTTTAGTTCGTATCTAATGCCTAGTTATTTTCATGTCTGACTCTTTGTGACCCTTTGGGGGATTTTCTTAGTAAAGTTACTGGAATAGTTTACCATTTGCTTCTCCAGCTCATTTTACAGGTGAGGAAACTGAAGCAAACAGGGTTAAGTGAGTTGCCCAGAGTCACACAACTAGTAATTGTCTAGGGTCACATTTGAACTCAAGTCTTCTTGACTCCAAGCCCAGCACTATCCACTGCACCACCTAGCCCATATCTAAAGTCTCACCCAAAAGGAGTAAAAAGCTATTTGATGTACACTGTAGATAAAGTATAGAATAGCTATTTCTCCACACAAAAAAGGAATTCTTAAAGAACAGAAGTCTCACAAGCTCACATTGACAAAGACTTAAACATGAAACAGTAACTTAGGACTACCATTATAGTACTTTCCCAGAAGACAGATATTTAAAACATGAAGCTCTAAATAAGACTTTTGAATAGACATTTCACCTTCACCCACTCTGTCCAAACAGCTCCTTCAAGCTCCACATCTTCAGGCAAGCCAGGTCAGCAATTGGGCTCATCTTCCTGTTTGTGGTCATCTTCTCTAAGAAGCACTTCTTGTGGGATTTCTCAACCTAGAGGTCCTAGAATCCTCTTGGAGAGGAATTCTTCCCACCTGGGTCTGTTTGACTGGAGGTCAATAAATCAAAAAGCAAGGCTAATACTGAAAGTTATGCCAACTCAGTGACTCCATGGTTCCCAGACCTGCTTGTCAATCAGTGTTGGGGGAGGCATCACCCAGTCTGCAGCTTTTGTGTTATCTGCTATCCAGCACATAGCACTTACCTGTTAACCAGCACATACCAGCAATTGGGGAGGAGCTGAGGCATAATGGCCCATCCTCTTTTGCTAAAGTGGACCTATCCAAATTGTCTTTATCTCATGAAAATTATCAATAAAAGCTGGCTCCATCTTGAATCCCTTGCTGATCTCTAATGATCAGAACATCACCATGCTGACTTATTTAAAAAAAAACTCCTTTTAATTCTCTTTTTCCTGAATTTTGCCTCATTGATCAGAGAGAAAGCCTGAACAAAGAATTTTCCTTTTAACACTAGAAAATAAAAAGTTTAATTAGCATCAGAGTATGGGCAGTTGCCAAGTAGCTGCCAACTCCACAGGACAAATCAAGATACACCTATACATAGGTTTTTACACAGTCTCAGGGCAGGTGGCAAAAGGAACTTTCATGTGAGGCTGTTCAACCACTTCCTTGTTTGGGAGGTTATGTAATAGAGGGAGGATATCTGGTGATATTTGTTGGAGAGGGGAAAATGTCTTAATTTTGGGGCAACCTTAGTGTTGCCCAAGATTAGGTCTGTTCAGGTGGGGTGTCTCCCTATAGTTAATCTCTTCAGACCATCTTGGTGGGGCAAGAGGTCTCAGAATGTCTAGGTGGGACATGATGGTCCAAGATTGTGGAAAGATGGAATCTGTCAAGTCCTGGAATAGATCAAAACCATGAGTTGAGGCATAAAGTGTTTTTAACTGAGATAACAGGGCAGCAAACCTGTCACTCTGGGGGATGTCCAGTGGATTTCCCAACCAAATAAGCCATGAAAAAGTTTTTACAGTTTTAGGAGAAGAATGGGAGGAAGCAGTATGAGGTTGGAAGTCACCGTCACGAGACCCCAGTGGCGCTTGGCAATCTGGGCAAGGAAAACCATTTCAGAACACCAAAGGAAGGTGGCAAGGACACTAGAAGCTGAGATCCAGCTTGAGCGGGGCTCCCCCACAAGGCAAAATCCCAAGATGGAGGGACCTAGGGTATGGTTCGGTTCAACCTAATCAAGAATAGATATCTTAAGAGTAAAAATTTAAGGACATTACTGAAATTCTGACTTCACAAGGATCATTTAAAGGAGTGGCAGTCCATGCTATGTTTGCTATTAATAATTCTGTTGTTATATTAACAATTATAATAAAAATTTTCTATTTGTGGGGAGATGTTTCCCCAAACACACAGCACACAGGTTTTATACTTTCCTTTCAAAATAGAGCTATCATCAACCACGAGAATCAAAAATTCCAGTCAACTCCATTGCTTAGGATCACTGTTAGGCACCTATTTTCAGAGAAAGAAACATAAAGCATAAAACATAAAATGTAAAGGCAGCCAGGTGCCTGAGGCTCATGCAACATGTGATGATACTATAACTTCCCATGGGTGGAAGAATGTGACCTTCCTCTACTCATCATGAGAAGTCCCAGAGGAAGAGCATACCTCATATCAAGGACTCCACATGAAAGGGCCAGGGAAAGTATGTCACCAAAAGGGACCTAATACTTGTGGCTGTCATCTGTGAAACACACATGTCCATCACCTGCCTGCCCAGGAGTTTTGTCACAGTCTTGAGTGGATAAACCGTTGTTTATCTGTCTGTCTCTGTCTTGTGCTGGCTCATTCGTGTAGCTGCTAGGAAGGGATCAGGAAAATTCTTGTGAAACTCTGGCTTACACCTATTAAAACATTAACTCCTTTCAATACTAATTTCAATAACTATTTGCTACCAAAAAAAAAAAGAGGACAGTGGTTAGTACCAGAACTCCATTCCAAATTATATCATATTTAGAGCGTGTGTGTGTGTGTGTGTGTGTGTGTGTGTGTATGTGTATTGAAAATCAGTCTAGTAAATAAAGAACTAGACTCCTAGCCAGAAGAATCTGTGTTCAAGTTCAAACTCTGACACCTATTGGCATTGAGACCCTGGTCAAATCTCTTAATCTCTCAGCTTCCCAGAAAACTGCCTAATAATTCCTGATCTGCATGGCCAGAGGGAAAGCTCCTTCAACTTAGGAAATAAATCCAGACTGCACTCCTCCAAAAAAAATCTTGTATTTATCTACTTACATATATCATAGGTAGGTGCACAGTGTTATCAGTTGGCTTTGCTAAAAATGCCATTTTGTTTTAATTTATTTTTTGGCTATGGGACTAGGAAGTTAAAAAGAATTCAATTAATTAACATTTAGTAAGTGCCTATTGCTCAGGCATTTTTCATTCATGTGTGACACTTTGTGACCCCATTTGGGGTTTTCTTGGCAAAGATACTAGATTTTGTCATTTGCTTCTCCAGTTCATTTTGCAGATGAGGAAATTGAGGCAAGCAGGGTGAAGTGACTTGCCCAGGATCTCACAGCTAGTAAGTGTCTGAGCCCAGATTTGAACTCAAAAAGATGAGTCTTGATGACTCCAGGCTGGGCACTTGATCCACTGGGCCACCTCGCTGCCCCTAAGTGCTTACTTGATTCTGGGCTAAGCTATGGGGATTTAAGAAAAGTCAAAAGACAGCCCTTGATTTCACAGAGTTTACAATCTTTACAATCTAATGGGGGAGATAACATGCAAACAGATACATACAAAGCAAGCTTTATGTAGAATAAATAGGAAATAATCAAAAGAGGGAAGTCTCTAGAATTAGGAAGGAATGGGGAAGGCTTCCTGTAGGAGGTGGGATTTTAGTTAGAATTTAAAGGAAGCCTAGAAGGTCAGTAAGGGGACATGAGGAAGAGTGTTCTAGGCTTGGAGAACAGCCAGAGAAAGTGCCTGCTGCAAGACATGAAGTGTCTCCTTCTTAGACAGGAGGCCGGTGTCTCTGCATCAGAGTATGTGTCAAGGAATAAGGTCTAAGAAGACTGGAAAGGTCAAAGGGGGCTGGTTCTGAAGGGCTTTAAATGCCAGACAGATCATTTTGTATTTGTTTCTAGAGGTCCATAGACTTGATTTGACCTGAGTTTTAGGAAAATCACTTTAGTGGCTGAATGGAAAATGGATTGGAATGGAAAAGAGACTGGAGTGAGAGGCAGACCCACTTGCAGGCTATTGCAACGGTCCAGACAAGAGGTAATGAGGGCCTGCACCAGAGTGGTGGCAATGCCAGAGAAGGAGGGGATTCAGCAGGCCTTGGCAAGAGTTTGGATATGGGGAATGAGAGATAGTGAGGAATCCAAGATAAATCCTAAGTTTCCAGCTTGACCATATGAGTTTAAGGTGTCTACTGGACATTTAGTTGGAGGTGTCTGAAATGCAGGTGGAGATGCAAGACTGGAGGTCAGCAGAGAGACTGGAGCAGGAAAGAGAGATTTAAGAATCATCAGCCTGGTGATAGTAATTAAATCCATGAGAGCCGATGAGATCAACAAACGAAATAATATAGTGAAAGAAGAGAGGGAGCCCCAGGACAGAACCCTGAAGGTATCAATACCAGCTGTTCGAGGATGTGATTTTGGAGGATCCAGCAAATGAGACAGAGAAGACACGGTCAGATACGTAGGAGGAAAAGGAGAGAGTAGTATCCCAAAAAACCTAAGGAGAAAAGAGTATGAAGGAAGAGTGAGTAACAATAGTGTCAAAACCTAGAGAGAAGAGAACATCAAGGAGGAGAGGCTGAGCGATAGTGTCAAAAGCTGCATGCAGAGAGGTCAAGGAGACTGAGGACTGAGAAAAGGCCACTGGATTTGGAAACTGAAAGGTCATCAGTAACTTTGGAGGGAGCAATTTTGGTGGAATAATAAGGTCAGAAGCCATATTGTAAGGGGTCGAGAAAAGATTGAGAGAAGATAAAATGGAGGCACCTATTGTAAATGGCCTTTCTGAAGAGTTTGGCTACCAAGAGCAGAAGGGATCCAGGGATGATTGTTAGCAGGATGGAAGGATCAAATGATAACTGGTTTTTTTTTCAGGAAAGGGAAGACAGGTCTATTTGCAAGCAGTAGGAAATGAACCAGTAGACAGGGAGGGATTAAAAACAAGAAAGAGTAGGGATGACAAAGGGGGACAATCTGTTGGAAGAGACAGGATGGAATGAGATCCCTTGAAACAAGTAGAGGGGTGAGCCTTGGTAAGGAGTAAGGCCACTAGTTATGTGAGACTGGGGTGAAGGAGAAGAGAATGGCAGAAGACATCTGAGTGACAGATGAGGAAGAAGGGAGAAGAGGGAATTTATAGTGAATGGCCTCAATTCTATAAAATATGAGGCAAGGTTCTCAGCTGAGAGAGTTGGGGGAGGACTTGACTGTGGTATTTTTTAAAAGGCTGCAATCAAAAGATTTTTTTTAATTTTAAATTTTTAAAAACTTAAGCTGTTTTTTTTAAAAAGGTGGTCAAATTTGCAGGATGCCAGGAGCAAGCAACAGATATGATGTACAATTAGGGTGAGTCTCTTTCAGACAAGAATACATCTTTTTATCCCCCACAAAGAATTCATTTGTACCTCCTCTTTCCCAACATGACTAACATGGAAATACGTTTAATATAATTGTATGTGTATAGCCTATATCAGATTGCATGCTGTTTTGGGGAGGGAGAAGGAGAGGAAAAATTTTAGAACTTAAACACTTATAAAAGTAAATATTGAAAACCAATAATAAATAATTTTTTTGAAAAAAGAAGAATTCATTTTACCCTGTCCTGGTGAAGCCTGACCTGGCTTGAGTGAATGAATCTAAAGAGTCTGGGACTTCAAGTAACTTAGTTACTGTAGTAGCAATTAGATTTGAAGATCTTTCCCACCCATTAATAGGCCATGTGACCTGCTCACATCACAGGAAGCCTAAGTTGCATGGTGGGAGGAGCTTCCTGATAGGAAAAGAAAGATGTGTCACAGAAAATCCTGGGGGGAGAAAGAGATGTTATGGCTGCTAATGGCCACCCTTATGATTATTAGAACTGAACAGGCTGCCTTAGCTGTACTGTTTGATTTGGGAAGACCCCAACAGGGGGTCAGAGAGGTTTTGGGATGGCGAGGCTCCAGGCTGTGATATGGTGTTTTAAGTTCCTTGCTGTTATGATAAAGTATGCTGACTAGCTGTGGGAACTGAACATTTGGTTATAGGATATGATTTTCTGGTGTCTGAATAAGTGTTATACATCTTTTACCTTCTTTATGGAGAGTCTCTCATACTTTGGGATATAGAACTACATAGGCATATTCACGATAATCGTTGATGTTGTGTTTATTGCCTTGCTGTTACACTTACCTATGAAGAGGTCAGTAGAGATAGCAAACTTGCCCCAAGGCAAGTTTATATTTTGCAAAATAGTTTGCCTCTTACCTCTGTCCCTTTTTTGCTTAGACAAACTGGAAAGCCTTGAAATTAAAAACAAACAAAACTCAGGAAAACTTGGACCATGGACTTATTTGGTGACTTTAAGGCAAATGGCCATTGAATGATTATGGCCTCACCTAGAGAGATGATGATTTCGGAAAAATACTGGATAGTTAATTTAAATGAGAACTGGGTCTCTCATGGAGAAGAAAAACATACCTGTAGTAGGAAGAGCTGAAAGCAATGGCTTAATCTTTCCTCTCCTATTTCCTGCAGAGGAAGTAGCAAATTTCAGAGTCAAGATCTTGGGGGAGCAGAACTGCAGGGGCTTCTGCCAATCCCAAAGAAAGGATCTTGGTTCTGAGCAAGTTTTTCCTCATATCAAGCTAAAATTTGCTTCTCTGCAACTTCTTACTGGTCCTAGTTCTTCCTTTAGGTCCAAGGGGGATAAACATAATCCCTCTACCTTGTGATAATTCATTTAAACACTACTATCTCCTCAGCCTTTCCCAACTGCTCTTAATTCTAGTGCTTTCCCTTTGTTAACTACTTCCTATTTATTCTGTATATAGCTTGTTTGTATATATTTGTGTTTGTTATGGCCCTCATTACATTGTGATCTCCTTGATGGTGGGGTCTGTTTTTTGCCTCTTTTAGCTTCACAGTGCTTAGTACAGTGTCTGGCACATAGGAGGTACTTAATAAATATTGATTGATTGATCCTAAATCTTCTTTTCTTCAAGTTAAACGTCTCCCTTTGCCCCTTCCAAAACATGGCACCCAAAATTGGACATACTACTCTAAATGCAGGCTAGCCAAGTCAGAAGACAATAAAATTCTCATTCACTTGACTATAAGCTCCTTGAGGGCAAGAAATGGCTTTTCCCTCATTTTCTATCCCTAGCACTTAGCACAGTGCCTGGCACATGTTATTGTTGTTCAATCTCTTGAACACAACCTTGTCCCTGATTTCCAGCCAATGAACTGCCTGAGACTGACCAGACATTATCATTCCCAGCCTCTGTTTTTTTCTATAAATGTCCCAAAGTCTCCTGGGATTCCCAAGCTTTCTCAAAAGACTTTCAGTAGTTATGCAAAACAACTTACTAAGTGAAATCCTGGAATGTCCCAACCCCCTTGCACTTGCAGTCCCTCTCCCCTCTGCCTAAATAACTTATAAGGACCCTTCATGCAGCCTCCTCCTGAGGTACCCCAGGACTTGCTGCATGGGACCCTGAGCTACAACTCACTTGCCCCAAGTAAAGACCTTGATTTTACTGTATTAGCTATCTTCTTTTTATTTCAGGTTGACAGTCTTTCAGTCATGTCCAATTCTTCATGAACCCATTTGGAGTTTTCTTGGCAAAGATACTGGAGTGGTTTGTCATTTTCTTCTCTAGCTCATTTTACAGATGAGAAAACTGAAGCAAACAGGACTAAGTGACTAGTAAGTATCTGCAGCCAGATTTGAACTCTGGTCTTCCTGACTTTAGGTACAATGCTCTTCCTTCTGCACCACCCAGCCTGGCACATAGTAGGCACTTAAATGTTTATTTGATTCATTCTGGTTATATACTTCTATTAGGGCAGCCTAAGGTCACATGCAAATCCAGTTTCAGAAACTTAGTAGCTGTGTGAATCTGGGAAAATTACTTAGCCTTGTTTGCCTCAGTTTCCTCATTTGTAAAATGAGCTGGACAAGGAAATGGTAAACCATTCCAGTATCTTTGCCAAGAAAACCCCAAATGGGGTCACAAAGAGTAGGACGCAACTGAACCACTAAACAACAAGATCTCTGCTTTAAGTTATTCTACTAGAATCATATTTTCCCACAGGAACTATTCTTCTCTCAAAGATTTGTTTATTTGTAAGTGTGCCCCATTCAGACAGATTATTTTGATATCTTGTCTTTGGGCCAAAAACGAAAAAAGAAAAAACATGAGACTTGCATGTGAAAAACACTGAGAAAGCAGCTTCAGAGACAATGTTCTTAATTAAGCTGGGCTGGTCCTGGTCTGCTCAGGTGTTCTCTGTGGTTCAGTTGCTCATTTGCACATGACCAACAGGAAAACTTTGGAGTTAATACCTGAAGAAGCATAAAACCCAATATTATTTTGTCATTACTGGATAAGTGTACATTGCTTGGTTATTACTTTTCTCTCAGAGATGAGGATTTGGTTACCTATCACAAGCTAGACTGGAATTTTCCCTGCAAGGACTTATTTCTAAAGCAGGTTTTTGTTTGTTCTTCATTCTCGAAGAGGCCCGTGACATCAGCAAGGTGATGCCATGACTTGCTAGTGAATTGGATTGAGGGCTGTGCAAAGTCAGCAGCCTTACTTTCTCCTCTGAGCCATCTGGGTCCAGTAGCAAGATATAGATCAGGACAACTGGAGATGGACCCTTCTAAAGTAGGAAGGTGTGGTCAAAGAAAAGAGCTTGTAATTTTGTGAAAGAGTGCCTATAGACCTCTAAATTGCCTCCTGGCTGACTAAGAAGAGGATGAGGAAGAAGGATAGAAAAAGAAGGAAAAGGAGGAAAAAAGAAGGAAGGAAGGAAGGAAGGATCCAAGTGAGAGAGATGAATAGGTTAGGTTGTTGCCAATTCTAGGCTAACTGGACTCTCCCCTTTCTAAAAAAAAAGCACAATCCTGCCTTAGCTGAGGGTATCAGTTGATTCTGGAGCCTGGTAGTGCCTGTCCTGTGAGGAGTTAGCTAAGCACAACCATAGAGCAGACTAGCTTAGCAGGAGAAACACCTACTCAAAACAGATGCCACATCCATCGGGTGAACTCTGTAAAGACAGTGTTTGGGAAAGAGAAAAGACGTCAAAGCCCTCAGCTTCAGAGTTGGGAATTGTCCAGGCCACAAGGGCAGGTATTCTACCCATATGCCTCATTATAATGGTACTTATATCCACTCTCTCACAATTTGTTCCCATTCTCCCACACAGATACCATGTGCAATTGCGTAAAAATGCATCCCAGGTTTATGGGAGGAAGGTGAAATAATTTTTCTTGCTTTGCATTTTCAGTAAATGTTTTGGATAAGAGTTAATTGAATCAGCTGGACACACATCATCCAAAAATTTGATCAAGATTCCATTTATGCTTTCATCCAAGTCACTGATAAAAAGATCCAACAAAACTGGGGAGGATAGAGCCCTTACTCTTCATCAATAAAATGGAGGTAATACTAGCACCTACCTCACAGGATTGTTGTGATGTTTGAATGAGGTAATATACGGCTTGTAAGCCTTAAACTACTGTGTAAATGCAAGCACAGAGTCTCTCTCTCTCTCTCTCTCTTTCTCTCTCTTTCTCCCTCTCTCTTTCTCTCTTTTCCTCTCTCTCTCTATCTCTGTCTCTCTCTCTCTCTCTGCCTTTTCTTATATATATATTTGTGTGTGTGTGTGTGTGTATGTATGTATATATGGCATATAGTAGGCACTTAATAAACCTTTAAACCTTAAAAGTCCATGTAAATGTTAGTTATCATCAGTGGTGTGCTGGAGCCAGCTCTTATCCAATTGCTAAATTTTTTCAGTGTGAGTATTTCTACTCAACAGAGGCGACAAATCAGACTTGATTTATTCTTTGTTTGATTGTCTAGGCTAGACTCTTTAAAAGTGATGGACAAAATATTAATAATGTAGATTAAACTACAAAGTGTGTTCTGCACACATTTTTGTTGACTGTTATGTAAAGCTCTTTTCCAACCTTAAAGCTATATTGGTTGGTGTATTTGTCCGTTGTTCTTGAAGAGGACCATGACATCAGGGAAATGATGACATGACTTGCAATTGACTTTGATTTGAGTGAGGGAGGGCTGTGCAAGGTCACCAGCCTCACTTTCTTCTCCAGAGCCATCTGGGGCCAGTGGTCAGATATTCATCAGAAAGCCTGGAGATGGCCCAGGATGCAATGGAAGACCCTGGCCCTTTTAAGCTAAGACCTTTTCAGGTTCTCACTTTGAGTGAGGTAATGCCCATTCAGTGAATAGGCCTCTTTAAGAAGTGAGTCAAGGGATGGCCCCTTTAATTAAAAATAATAAAAATCAAACTGAGAGGGGAAGACCCTCAGGGTTGCTGGGCAAAGGAGAAACAGTTACTACTTACTCTGAGCAAGAAGGGCCCAAAATATAACCATTAAGTGGTGCTTGGGCAGGGTCCTATTGTTGAAAATCCTTGAGATCCAGAGTGTACATCTTGGAGAGAATTAGAAACTGAGTTGTTCACAAGAAAATGTTTCCTATGAAAAGAAATAACAGATGAACAGACTTCTAAAATTTAGTTTTCAATTTAATTAATTTTTTTCCCTAAATATTATTTATAGCTGGTTTGTCTTTAAAATTTCTTAGCTTCAATAAGCTAGGCTGAATTACCTAGTAAATGAAAATTGGAAGACTCTTTATGAAGACTTTTCTTCTCCTTCCATCAAATATACACAAATTAGGGATTTCCGTACCACTGATATGGTAAATGAATTTCACCAAAAACACATTATCAAGTTAGCTCTGTAGAGTAATAAGTTTATATTAGTTTACTTTGGAGGCAGCTAAATGGTTCGGTGGAATCAAGAAAACCTGAGTTCAAATCTGGCCTCAAATACTTACTAGTTGTGTGACCTTGGGCAAGTCACTTAACCTCTGTTTGCCTTAATCTACTGGAGAAGGAAATGACAAACCACCCTGATATCTTTGCCAAGAAAACCCCATGAGGGGTCATGAAGAGTCTGACACTGCTGAACAACAAACTTACTTCACTCATGTTGTTCCAATTCCACTTCCATGTAAACAAACCAAGCCATAACATCTACTATATTTTAAGGGCTTGAAATTTTAAGATCTAAGGCAATTTCATGACTTCTAAATGGATTTTGGTCCCAAAACTAGTTTGCAGGTCAGGTTTTTCTAAGTAGGACTACGTTTCCCATTTAAGCAGGGTGAGGAATGGCTCTTTGATTAGATTATTGACTAATTGAATTAAAGTCTTAGAAGGGACCTAGGAAGTATTTAGCCCAAACCTTTCATTTTATAGATAAAGAAAGTAAGATTAGGGAAGACAGGTGATTCACCTAAAGCCACACAGCTAGCAAAAGGAAAAGGCAAGACTTAGACCTAGGTTTCCTGCTTTCGATTCAAAGTCTCACTATACCTTAGGCAAGGCTCTTAAACTGCATTTTCAAGATAATTCACAAATTATTTAATTCCAAGAACAGTGAAACACTAAGGTTAATAATATTTCCCTCAGGACCTAGCATAGTGTTGAGTACACAAGTAAGTACTTATTTATCAAGTAGCTGACAGATATGTGCCAGACACTATACTTGCAGCTGGGGATACAAGGAAAGAATGAAGTAATCCCTACTTGCAAAGAACTTAAATTTGAACACTCAGTTGTTTTTCAGTTGTTTCTAAATCTTCATGACCCCATTTGGAGTTTTCTTGGCAAAGATACTGGAATGGTTTGTCACTTCCTTCTCCAGCTCATTTTTTACAGATGAGGAAGCTGAAGCAAACAGGGTTAAGTGACCTGCCCAGGTTCACATAGCTAGTAAGTATCTGAGGTCAGATTTGAACTCAGGTCTTCCTGACTCTAAGCCTGGCATTCTATCCACTGCACTGCCTAGCTGCCCAAAATTTGAACACCAAGTACATATAAAATATATAATACATACACATAATAAATTCAAAGTGAGCAAAGACACAAATACACAAAAAAAGTTTACAAGGTAATGTTAGAAGGAAGGCACTGATATTTGGAGGGATTTATGGTAGGATGCATACAAGAATCACAGAGAATATCTACTGTGAGCCATGCCTTTGGATGGAATAAACTCATGGGCCATGGAACTATAAAGATTGAAACAGGATTTATTGAGTGTAGGTTGAAGCCTTTGAGCATGAGTTATAAAGAGGCAGAAAAAGGCCTGACATTTACAAGCAGAGGTGACAAATAATCAGTTCAGGCCACAGAGACTCAGCTGTGTTAGGATCCTGGTTGCTTCAAGGTAATTAACCCACTTGTATCTGCCCAAGAGAAGTCAAACGTCAGGATGAGGCCCATGCTTAGGGTCAAGGCTGAGAAGGAGACAGAAGAGGGGACTACATGTAGCCCTACCATGTGAGCTGCGAGGGTTTCAACATCAAGCTGGAGTCCCATCTCCTCTGACTTTCTAGAACCTTGAGAATTCTTCAGGTTACTACTTCAAACATCATCCATGAAATGATGAAGAGTGAAGTGAGCAAATCCGAGAGAACACTGTATACAGTAATAGTAATATTGTTTTAAGAATGACTTTGAGCAACTAAGTCATTTTGACTATTGTAAATACCCAAATTAAAAATAAAAGGATATATGAAGGAAGATGCTATCTGCATTCAGAGAAAGAACTGCTAAATAGAAGTATGTATAAAATAATTTTACACATATATACCTATTTGTGTCTAATGGTAGCCATTTCTAGGGTGGGGGAGAAGGAAAGGGATGAAAGAAAAAAAGGGGGAAAAAGAAATTTACATGATAACTTTGTTGTATACTTGGAGGGAATAGTAAGTTGTACATGGTAGATTTGCAGTTTCATGTGCAATCATCTTTTTTTATTGTACTGTGTTATGGAAATGCTTGTTTTGCTCCATGAATTTAAAATAACATAAATTTTAAAAAAAATTATCTAGGACTGAGATAAGCTGAATGTGACTGGAATAAATCTGGTCTTCTGTTGCATTTAACAATACTGTGTACATCACACATTTGGCTCTTAAAGGATACAAGGTGACACGTGTTATGTCTTTACGTATACAGCTGGTCTCCCCAGTTAGGCTCCAGCTGTTTGATAGAGCATATGTAATCATAATAACATAATAATAGCTAGCATTTATATAGCACTTGGAGGTCTTCAAAGTGCTTTACAAATAGCATCCCATTGGATCTCCATGACAACCATGGGATGTAGTTCCTATCATTCTTCTCTTTTACAGATGAGGAAACTGAGGGGGACAGAAGTTAAGTGACTTGCCCAGGCTCTTCCAATAAGTAAGTGTCTAAGGTTGGATCTCAGCTCAGGTCTCCCTGACTCCAGAGCTCTGGCCGAGAGGCATCACCTGACTGCCCTGGGGTGTTATCCCAGGAGCATTTTATAGATGAGGAAACCCAGGCTCAGAACAGTGGCCAGAGTGACACAGCCAGTGAATGTGGGAGGCAGGAATTAACCAAGATCTTTATGACTTCAGGGACAGTTCCCTCTTGCCCGGTACACATTGCCTCTCTGGGAAATAGTCTCCAGGGCCAATACCTCTGAGACACCTAACACATTAAGTGAGTAACACCATAATTTATATTAATCAGATCACTCTCCTCTCAAAAGACTAGAGAACACAAAAGAAGTGGCTACATCCCCAGTGAACATTTCTGAAGGGAGGGGAAGAAGAGAGGATGAAAGTAGGGGAAAGGGCCTGTGTGGTGGTGTGAGTCAGAAGAGCCTACTGCATCACTGACTAGCATGTGACCTTGGATAAATCACTGCTCCTCCCTCCCTCTACCCGTGAGGATCGGTGTGTCATCATTCATTCTAACAATGATGAATTCTTCACAATTTAATTGGGGTCAGCCTTGAATTGCTGAGCTCACTAAAGAACCTTCCTTAGGGTCAAGACTAAGAGGGCAGGATTTCATACTGTATCCTGTGCTCCTGAGGTCCAGCTGGGCCAAATTTTGGCATCTCTTTTCATTCTCCACGCTCCTGAGCTGGAATCAGGGCCAGTCACATGCCTCTTCAGGTTACATAGCCTTGGATAATGTTCACAGAGATAATGGAAAATGGCACATGTCCCAGGCAAATCAAGGACAGGCCCAGGGAATAAGAACTCTACCACACAGGCTACTTCATCAAAGAGGCTCAAACCCACAGACAAGCTCCCCTTTCACCTATGGCCTTTTATATGGATTCTTGATTGCACATTACTCATACATCAGAAACAATGAGGCCCAGTTACTTCCAGTTCTAAATTTACTTACCCCAGGATGCCTCCAGTTATTCCAAAGTAATATATACCTATTTTTGAAATGTATTCACAAAAAAATTATTTTAATTCAAGTTTTCAAAATAAAAAAAATCTGTATACCATATTAAATAGAAAAAAGTATTATCAATTGGGAGTTATTAACTTCTAAACACTACCAACATGTATTTATTGAATGCTAACTATATAGTAGGCACTATGGGAAATAAAGAACCATGTTCTCTATACTCTAGAAACTTACAGTCTAGTTGTGAGACAAGGTGCAGCCAATCAGAAAAATTTGGGACCATCTATATTAAATGACAAAGTGTGTGGTTTCCACAAAGCCAGTTAAAATTTGTATTTTTAAAACATCTGTCTAAAGGTTATGAGATCTTTCCTAATATAGTTTATGAAAAACTGTTTATAAGAAACTTTGTAAAAGTTTAAGTTAATAATGTTGGCACATGGGGTTCCTCTTCACCCATAGGCCCCCTAAAACCTGTTCCCTTATTTTAGGCCCTCTATAGATTATTACACACCCCAAATCATAGCTCATTAGCCTCCATCAATACGTTTCCTGTTACCTGATGTCCAGAAGATGCATTAGTTCAAAGCAAAAGATATTTCATCAAACATAAAAATAAAGTGTTAAGAAAAGATCATCCTGTGTAGATATAGGGTACGTCCTCCTGATTTGTCACTCCATCAGCTGAAGAGAGAGGGCATAAGCAAACGGAACATAGGAGATTAGGACACACAAGTGCAGGGCATCCCTATGGAGACAGAGGCAGCCAAGGTGTAGAGGGGTCAGGGTAGCTCATAAACCTAAAACTGCAGAGTTGCCATTGACTTCTGGTGCTGTCATCACACTACTCTCTACTCATCTCTCTGCTTTACTCTGGCCCCTTGCCTCTGCCAGCCATCTCATGCTTCTGAGTTGCTGCCACAGTGATCTGCTGGGATTAGCTTCATTGGGACCATTTAGCTTCCTCAGGACCAAATGCTTCTCTCTGCCGCCATCTAGCAGGGGATCTTAACCTGTTTGTCTGTTTCACGGACTCTGACAGGCCGATGCAGCCTCTGGAACCCTTCGGAGAATAAAATTTTTAAATGCATAAAATAAAATGCATAAGATTACAAAGGAAACCAATTATATTTAAATAAAGTTAACAAAATTTTTTTAAAACAAAATATATTTTTTAAAAATTCCTGGATCCCAGGTTAAGAACCCCAGTCAAGGGTAAAGTCACTAAAGAGTCCCTCTTTGGCAAAGGAGAGCTATTGCCAGCCAGGCAACCAACAAAAACCAGCAGAATGTCCCAGGCTAACATTAAGTACATTCTTTTGACCCCCTTTCTCCTAGAATAGACTTGAAATCCTTTGTCTCAGATAACTTTCTGACTCTAGTCTTGAAAATTCCTTTTTTTTGGTCAGTTTTTTTTCAGTTGTTTCTGATTTTTCATGACTCCATTTGGGGTTTTCTTGGCAAAGATACTGGAGTGGTTTGCCATTTCCTTCTCCAGCTCATTTTACAGATGAAGAAACTGAGACAAACAAGGTTAAGTGACTTGCTCATGGTCACACAGCTAGTAAGTATTTGAGGCCAGATTTGAACTCAGGAAGATGAGTTTTTCTGAATACAGCCCTGACTCTCTATTTAAGGTACCATTTAGATGCCCCCAAATTCTTTTTACCTCCTGGTAAGTCTCTCACTGTAAGTTTGCATCTGTCAAATTCATTTTTGAGAACATACCCTAAAAAGACCATATAGGAGCTATGTGCCGGTTGAGGTAACAAAGCACCCCTCAGTCCTAAAGTCTTCGTTTGGCATACAGTTGAAGCCAGAAGCCAGGTGATAAGACTCAGAGAAACAGGTAAAACCATAGGCTTCTATTCTTGCTTCATATTCCTACTTTTAATAGCCATTCTTTCCAAGCCAAGTCAAGTCAACAAGCATTTATTGAGTGCCAGGCACCATGCTAAGTGATACAAAGAAAAGCAAAAACAGCCCTTGCCCTCAAGAAGCTTGAAATCCAACAGGAGAGACAACATGTAAACAACTGTGTACAAAAAAAAAAAGAAATATACAGGATAAATTAGAGATAATCTCATAGACAAGGGCACTGGCATTAAGGGGAACTGGAAGAAGCTTCCTGAGGAAGGTGACTTTTTAGCTGAGACTTGAAAGAAGTCAGGGAAGCCAAGAAGGTGGAGATGGAGAAGGTGAGTGTTCCAGACATGGGAGACAGCTAGTCAAAATGTCAGAATCCAATGGTAGAGTATCCTGAGTGAGGAACAGCAAGGAGGCCAAAGTTACTTCACTATAGGGTATACGAAGAGGAGTAAGATCTACCATGACTGAAAAGGCTAGGAAAGGGCCAGGTTATGAAAGATTCTAAGAGTCAAGCCAAGGATTTTATATTTGATCCTGGAAGTAACGGGAGCCATTGGAATTTATTGAGTCTTCTGCCAGTGACTTTGGGACTACCATTCTTCTAGCACAAACCTTGCTATTCTCCCTATGCTAAGTAGTTGCTGAGCATTGTTAAGTACCGATGTACTCCAAGTAGGCAAAACAAATTCCCCTAAAAAGCTGATAGAAAGGGAGAGAGGTCTTTCACTTTTCATTGAGAATAATAGAGAGAATCATTTCCTTTTTATTGGAGAAAATTTAATAGGTGGCAAGTTTCTAGGTCCTCAGCATAGAAGCATATCAGCCTTGGAGTCAGAAGGGATATCACTTCTAAATCCAAGCCTAATCCGAACCAATGTTTACCTGCAACATTGATACCTTACGGGTCTTTCTTTCTTACTTCTGCCTTCTGTCGCATGGAAGGAAGAAAAGACTATCTCTAAGATGAAAAATGTAACCAGTTGAGAATATTTCTGCAATAGAGTATGAAAAAGAACAATTAAGCAAGTTGCTTACCATCTTAGAGAGGGGGGAGGGAGGAAGACAATTTGGAATTCAAAATTTTATAAAAAAAAGGAATGTTAAAAATTGTCTTTACATGAAATTGGAAAAAGTAAATACTATCAAGTGTGGGGAAAAAAAGAGCAGTTAATAAGAATCATTCTGTGAGGAAGACTTTTGGTGCTTGCTGACCTTGTCCTGAAGTTCTGGACCCATGGGCCAGCCCCAAAGGCTTCCTGTTCTCCCACTTACATGTCCTAGGCCAGGCCCTAACCTTCTTTTGCCTGGATTATTGCATCTTGCCCTAATAAGCACCTAACAAGGCATTTAATAAATGTCTATTGATTGATTGTCCATCCTATGTTTCACTACCAAGCTAATCTTCTTAATTCCTTCTGCATATAGCTTTATATAAAACCTTTATATGGCTCCCAATCACCAATAGGTAAAACTCAAAAACTGGTTTTCAAGGTCCTCCATAATATGGATTCAACCTATATCTCAGGCTTTATCTCTCTCTCCTACATAATGTGAACTCTTGCCCCTCATCAGGTTAGTCTGGGAACACTGTCTTCCTTTCTTTGCTCTTTTTTTTTTTGAGGGAGGAAGGCAGGGCAATTGGGGTTAAGTGACTTACCCAAGGTCACACAGCTGGTAAGTCTGTCAAGTGTCTGAGGCCAGACTTGAACTCAGATCCTCCTGATTCCAGGGCCGGTGCTCTACTCACTGTGCCACCTAGCTACCCCCTCTTTGCTCTTTCTTCCCCTGAAATAACCTCACTTTCTTTCTTTCACCTTTTCAAATCCTACCCACGTTTCAAGGTGGAGCTCAAATTCTTTCCCTTCCAAAAGGTTGTCCCTGACACCACATTCCACGTTGATTTTTCCTTTCTCTGACATTCAGCTACTTCATACACTGTACAGAGGACTGTACTGGGCGTCAGAAAGATCCGCCCTTTGGTCCAACCTCGGACATTTATTCTGTGACCTGAGCATGTCAACTTCTTCATTGGTAAAAACCATAAAATAACACCTGCCTCCCAAGATTGTTGTCGGATCATATGAGCGCTCAGCAAACCTTAAATTGCTACAGAATGAGCTCTAGCTATTATAATTATTTTATATCACAGCATTGTCATCAACCATTTAGACACTTCATAATAATATATGTTGTTTCTTAACGCATATTGCATATATGTGTCTGTGTCTTGTTGCTCTAACTACACGTTATAAGATGAAGCCTGGTAATCTTGAAACCCCCGTGATATTTTCCTCTAAAGGGAGGCTGTAAGATTTTAGAAAATGGAAAAAAAATACTGATAATAACATTTTTTAAAATTTAGTACAGCTGTCTCTCAAATAATATTGTCTGCCACTTGCTTGTTCTTCCCCCTGAAAACAAAACCCCAAATAATACTTTGCTTTCTGATATGCAAAATCGGTCAGCTAGAGCATCCCCCAAAATAAAGTCTAAGAACTCCCTCCTCAGAAGAGCACTTTGGAGCACCCCTTCTCCTGTGTCTCTGTACTCTCCAATACGGCGCTGCCCTTACATGAGCTATACTCTATGTTAGTGCATGTGCCTGAGTGTATTTTGGGTCCCCTTTGGTTCTCTGTCTCCTTCCCCCTCTTCCTCATTGCTTGCAATAGTCTTGCATTGAACTGACTCCTATTATTTTGCATGTTCTTCTCAGCACCTGAACTCATTTAGGGGTTCCCCAACATCTCTGGCTGGCCCATGGGCCTTTCTTTAGACATGAATTGAGTACCTGGATAAGCACTTAACCTATTCACAGCCACACCTACGCTGGGGGAGTAGGGCATTGTGGGCTCAGTCGTTGAAAGCAACAGTCAATAGGGGAGCCCTACATCCTCTCAAGAGAGACTCCCTTATGCCAGAGGATTGTCATGAACACAATAACTATAGTCTAGAGAGAAGCTGGCATGTTACATTTGACAGTGTGAGGTAGTCAGCACTGTGCTCATAAATGTTTAACAACCAGCTCTCAGGAAAAAAAGTACACAATACTCTTTTAAGTTTTTCCCCCCACTTAATAGTATTTTATTTTTTCCAATTACATGCAAAAATAGTTTTCAGCATTTGCTTTTAAAAGATTTTGAGTTCCAAAATTTTTTTCTCCCTCTTTCCTTTCCCTCCTCCCCAAGATGGCGAGCAATCTGATATAGGCTACACATGCACAATCATATTAAACAGATTTCCACATTAGTCATGTTGTGAAAGAAGAATCAGAACAAAAGAGGAAAAAAAAACATGAGAAAGAAAAAAAGAGAGAGAGAGAATAGTATGCTTTGATCTGCATTCAGACTCCATAGTTCTTTCTTTGGATGTGGTTAGAATTTTCCATCATGACTCCCTTGGAATTGTCTTAGATTACTGCATTGCTACGAAGAGCTAAGTCTATCAAGGTTGAACACTCTTTTAAGTTTAACCAGAATTATTAAAATTTTCTTTATCACTTTCTTAAGTGTAGACAATCAACAAAAGAATAAACTAAGACCTAATTTGTAGCATTTGGAAAATTTAATGATCAGCTCTGATGAGCCAGTTTGAGCTGACTCCAGGACAGTTCTGGACAGGTATTGGACCAAAAATCAGGAGGTAAGTTTAAAGCCTACTTCTACCACTTACTACCTATGTGATTTTGAGGAAACTATTTAACTTCTCTTGGATTCCCTTTTCTTGTTTCCAAAATGAGGCTGGGCTGGATGAACTGTCTCTTCCAGCTCTGACCTTCTAGGATCCCCTTTCTTTTGTTCTTTCTTCAGCACCCAGTCCTGGACACTTGAGCAGAGGTGTGCCAGAGTTATCTGGCCCATGTGAAGGAAATACAGGACTTGGCTGAGTTAAAAGGAAAACTCTAATCCAACTTTGAGGATAAGAGCAGAATTAAATTAAACCATACTAGCCAACAATGAAACAATGGAGAGAAAGTTACTTATTTGTTTATTTTATAAGTTTGCTTTTTAGAAGTTATCTCCTTTACTGGTTAATGTGCAGTTGTTTTAATAAAGGGCTATTTTTTATTCTTTTTTTTTAAAAGGTGGACAATTTAGGCATATCAGTATATAATATGGAGACTATTAAAAATCTGGAGATAAAAATGAGGCTAGATTAAAAGGGGAATGATAATAGATAAATACTACTGAGAGAAAAGCACCTAATTTTATCTAGAGTAAATTTATTTTAAATTTTAAAGCTTGTGGGTTTTTAAAAGAATTATCTACTCTACTAGTTAATATTTAAGTTTAGCTATATTAATAAAGAGCTTTTTAAAGATGGAAAATTCATGGTGCTAAATCTGAAAGAAGCTTGAGCACAGAGGCACAACTGAATATCAGGCAGATTATAGATAATACATATGATATATATACACATACATACACACAGTTATACCTTGTTTGTATCCCCTTATCAAGATACACAGAATCTGTCTTGGAAGGAAACTTAAAGGTCATAGGATCAAAAATTTAGAGCAGAAAAGAACCTTAGAGGTCATCAAATCAAATCTTCCCCTTCCATTTTGCAGGTGAGAATACTGAGGCAAAAAGAGGATTAGTAACTTGCCCACAGTTACACAGTCTGTTCAGTGTTGGAGACAAGATTCAAATTCAAGTCTTTCTGATGCCCAGTCTAGCATTCCATCCACTGTGTGACCTAATCATCTAATCTGACCTAGACATGTTGGAGGGCACCTTGCTACAACATCTCAGACAAGTAATCATCTAGTCTATCCTTGAAGTCCTTTGGAAATGGAGAATTTACTAGATAGCTCAATTCATTTATAGATCATTCTAATTATTAGGATTTAAAAAAAATATATCAAGTCAATTGTTCCTCTTCTCAGTCACTCAGCTAGAACTTATTAGGCACCTTCTATGTGCCTGCCAGGCAGGAGCTAGATAGTACAGTGGATAGAGTGCCTGGCCAAGGAAGACTCATCTTCCTGAGTTCAAATCTGGCCTTAGACATTTATTAGCTGTGTGATCCTGGGCAAGTCACTTAACCCTGCTTGCCTCAGTTTCCTCATCTGTAAAATGAACTGAAGAAGGAAATGGCAAATTCCAGTATCTTTGCCAAGAAAACACCAAAAAAGGGTAGAACGTGACTGAAATGACTGAACAACAACAACAAAATGTTCCAGGCACGATTAAGAACCATGGCTGGGCCCACACACTCCTTGGAATGATCCCCTACCCATATTCCTATGCGTGCTTCCTGGGATGCAACGTCCAATTCAATCCCCATCGCATTTTTTTACTTTCATCATGGCTGAACAAGTTGTGGCATATGATTGTGATAGAACACTACTGTGCTTTAAGAAATGACGAGTTTGGTGATCTTAGAAAAACATGGAAAGACTTGCATAAAATAATGGAGAGTGAAGTGAGCAGAACCAAGAAAACATTGTATACAGTAACAGCAATATTGTTTTAAGAACAGCTTTAAGCAAATGTCATTTTGGCTATTATAAATACCCAAATTAACTATAAAGGACATGTGAAGAAAGACGCTATCTACACCCAGAGAAAGAACTGATAAACCAAAGTATATATCGAACTACATGTATATAATGGGTTTGGTTTGGTTTGTTGATTATCTAGACTTCAGGAAGTGATGGAGAAAATGTTGGTGATATCCATTAAGCTTAAAAGTATGTCCTGAATTTTTGGAGAGCCAGTTATTAAATATTTTCTGGCCTTTGAGAAACCTGAATGAAAATATCCAGCAAACAGGTGGCTATAGGAGAGAGAGATGAGGGCTGGATATAAGGATTTGGGAATAATCTTCATAGAGCTTGTCATTGAATCCATAGAATCTGATACGGACTATCAAGGAGGAGAATAGAAAGAGAAGGGTAGAGGGCTTAACCGAAAGCTTTGATAAACACTCCCGTTTAGGAGGCGTAAAAGGGTTAATGAACCAGAAAAGGGGACTGAAAAGGTGCTCAGGTAGGAAGAGAACAAGCAGAGTGCAGTCATTGTGATGGAAGGCAAGAGAGAAGGTCATATCCAAGAGAAGGGAGTAACTAACCATATAAAAAGGTGCAGAGAAGTCAAGGAAACTAAAGACCTAAAAGCAGAGAAAGCACTTTCAGTAGAGTGGTGTGGTATGAAGCCTAATTGTAACAAAGTGAGAAATAAGTAGATGGTGAGTAAATAGAGGTCTCAAGTAGAACTGACTCTTTCTAAGTGCTTTGGAGGATATTTATAAGACAATATTTGAAATGATGGCAGAGACAAACGAAGATTTTTTTTAAGGATGAGGGAGACCTCCTAAGGATGTTTGTAGGTGGCAGAGGTAAAGAGGTGGTTGAATGGGAAAGACTGAAGGAGAGGATCAGATTATTTTTTTTAATATTTTTTTTATTTATTCATTTAACATATTTAGTTTTCAGCATTGATTTTCACAAGAGTTTGAATTACGAATTTTCTCCCCATTTCTACCCTCCCCCCCCCACCCCAAGACGGCGTATATTCTGGTGGCCCTGTTCCCCATTCAGTCCTCCCTTCTGTCACCCCACTCCTCTCCCATCCCCTTCTCCCTTCCTTTCTTGTAAGGCAAGATAAATTTCTATGCCCCATTGCCTGTGTACCTTATTTTCTAGTTGCATGTAAAAACTTTTTTTTTGTTGTTTTTGAACATCTGTTTTTAAAACTTTGAGTTCCAAATTCTCTCCCCTCTTCCCTTCCCACCCACCCTCCCTAAGAAGTCAAGCAATTCAACATAGGCCACATGTGTATCATTATGTATAACCCTTCCACAATACTCATGTTGTGAAAGACTGACTATATTTTGCTCCTTCCCAACCCATCCCCCTTTATTGAATTTTCTCCCTTGACCCTGTCCCCTTTTGAAAGTGTTTGTTTTTGACTGCCTCCACCCCCATCAGCCCTCCCCTCCATCATCCCCCCCATTTTTTTTATCTTCTTCCCTCTTCTTTCCTGTGGGGTAAGATTCCCAATTAGGTATGTAGGGTATTCCCTCCTTAGGCCAAATCTGATGAGAGCAATGTTCACTCATTCCCCCCTCATCTGCCCTCTCCCCTCCTCCCACAGAACTGCTTGCTCTTGCCACCTTTATGCAAGATAATCCACCACATTCTCTCTCTCCTTATCTCCCTCTCTCAGTATGTTCCTCTCTCATCCCTTAATTTGATTTTATTTCTTTTAGATATCTTCCCTTCATCTTCAACTCACCCTGTGTCCTCTCCCTCTCTCTCTCTCTCTCTCTCTCTGTATATATATATATATATATATATATATACATATATATATATATATACACACACACATAGATATATACATACATACACATTCACCCATATATATACATAAACATATATGTATGCATATTCCCTTCAGCTACCCTAATACTGAGGTCTCATGAATAATACTTGTCATCTTTCCATGTAGGAATGCCAACAAAACAGTTCACCTTTAGTAAGTCCCTTGCAATTTCTTTTTCTTGTTCTTTTTCTTGATTACCTTTTCATGCTTCTCTTAATTCTTGTGTTTGAAAGTCAAATTTTCTATTCAGTTCTGGTCTTTTCACTGAGAAAGCTTGAAAGTCCTCTATTTTATTGAAAATCCATATTTTGCCTTGGAGCATGATACTCAGTTTTGCTGGGTAGGTGATTCTTGGTTTTAATCCTAGCTCCATTGACCTCCGGAATATTGTATTCCAAGCCCTTCGATCTCTTAATGCAGAGGCTGCCAGATCTTTGGTTATTCTGATTATGTTTCCACAATACTCAAATTGTTTCTTTCTGGCTGCTTGCAATATTTTCTCCTTGATCTGGGAGCTCTGGAATTTGGCAACAATATTCCTGGGAGATTTCTTTTGGGGATCTATTTGAGGAGGCGATTGATGGATTCTTTCAATTTCTATTTTGCCCTGTGGCTCTAGAATATCAAGGCAGTTCTCCTTGATAATTTCTTGAAAGATGACATCTAGGCTCTTTTTTTGATCATGGCTTTCAGGTAGTCCAATAATTTTTAAATTATCTCTCCTGGATCTATTTTCCAGGTCAGTGGTTTTTCCAATGAGATATTTCACATTGTCTTCCATTTTTTCATTCCTTTGGTTCTGTTTTATAATACCTTGATTTCTCATAAAGTCACTTGCTTCCACTAGCTCCAATCTAATTTTTAAGGTAGTATTTTCTTCAGTGGTCTTTTGGACCTCCTTTTCCATTTGGCTAATTCTGCCTTTCAAGACATTCTTCTCCTCATTGGCTTTTTGGAGCTCTTTTGACATTTGAGTTAGTCTATTTTTTAAGGTGTTGTTTTCTTCAGTATATTTTTCAGTATTTTTTTGGGTCTCCTTTAGCAAGTCATTGACTTGTTTTTCATGGTTTTCTCACATCCTTTTCATTTCTCTTCCCAATTTTCCTCTACTTCTCTAACTTGTTTTTCCAAATCCTTTTTGAGCTCTTCCATGGCCTGAGACCAGTTCATGTTTTTCTTGGAGGCTTTTGGTGTAGGCTCTTGCACTTTATTGACTTCTGTAGGCTGTATGTTTTGGTCTTCTTTGTCAGCAAAGAAAGAATGCAAAGTCTGAGACTGAATCTCAGTGCGTTTTTGCTGCCTGGCTATATTCCCAGCCAACTAACTTGACCTTTGAGTTTTTCAGTGGGGTATGACTTCTTGTAGACTAGAGAGTTCTATGTTCCACGTTTGGGGGGGGGGGTTGCAGCTCTGCCACACCAGCACTGCTCCTTCCTCAAGAACCCCCAACCCAGACTGGGCTTAGATCTTCAGCAGGCTATGCACTCCTGCTCTGATCTGCCACTTAATTCCTCCCACCAGGTGGGCCTGGAGCCAGAAGCAACAACAGCTGTAGCTGCCCCACCTCCGCTGCCCCCGGGGCTGGAAGCCGAACTTCAAACTTCTTCCACTCCCGTAGCTTTTCCCACTAACCTTCTCAGCAGTCTTTGGTATTTGTGGGTTGAGAAGTCTGGTAACTGCTGCAGCTCACTGATTCAGGGCGCTAGGGCATGCTCTGCCCAGTTGCTGGTCTTGTTGGTCCAGGCTGCTCAGGCTGGGCTCTGCTCCACTCCGTTCCCAGCTCCCAGCTCCCAGCTCCATGTGGGATAGACCTCACCCAGAGACCATCCAGGCTGTCCTGGGCTGGAGCCCTGCTTCCCTCTGCTGTTTTGTGGGTTCTGCCGTTCTAGAATTGGTTCAGAGCCATTTTTTATAGGTTTTTGGAGGGACTTGGTACAGAGCTCACGCTAGTCCGTTTACCAGCTGCCATCTTGGCTCCACCACCGAGGATCAGATTTGAAGATAACAGAGAGCTGGAACTGATAACAAACACACTGGATGATGAAGTCAATACCCAAAAAGATCCTCATGGGCTGGAACATTTGCTGAATCTAATAAGATAATATTCAATAGAGATACATGGGTGTAACCTGCCTTTGGTCCCTTCTACAGTGAGTAGTGTCTTGAGAGACTTCAGGGAGGCAACTGATCTGATGGTTGGGTGGTTTATCCAATACTCCCAAGTTGGGAGGTCTTATCTTTGACCTTGAGGTTGAACAGGCTTGTGGGAAAGAAATTGTAGTTGTTGCTCAGAGGGGAGCTATTGAGATAGGGCTGCTAAAGGACAGTGGCTATGATTAGGGTACAGTCTCTGGGAACCCTCTGGAACCTGATGGGATACAGTCTCTGGGAGCCCCCTTGAACTCTCCTTGAATCTTCCCACTTGATCCAGCCTTGGCCTGAGGCTATAACCTTACAGTATCATTAGGCCCAAATCTCTACCTAGCCTTGCCCTTTATTGTCCAGCTACTTCCCATCCTTGATACTATCAATATCCATGCCTTCAGCTACTTCCCACCCTTAATCCCATTCTCTTGGTTCCTGGAGTCTGACCTCATCCCAGTCCCATCAAGCTCTTCCTAATACTCCTCCTCAAGACCCTCCCTAAATCCCTCCTCTAGTCACCCCAGACCACTCCTCAACCCCTCCCACAATCTTTCTGTATATAAGTCTCATCTTGCCTCTGTGAAGGCGCTCAGATTCAATCTAGCTCAGATCGAATCTGGCCCACTTGTGAAAACAAGCGTCACGAGGGATGGGATTTCTTAAGACAACCCATTATGGTGAATCCTTAATAAACTTTGCCTTTTTCCTTGGCTGAGAAGGCTTGGGTTGAATTCTTTCGGCAGGACCCGGTGTGTTCGTATTTTGGGGTCTCAAGCACCCCTGAAAACCTATGGTTCCCTACCATCATCATTTTTCTTTAAGCTCTTCAGCTTAAAGGAGGAACAATGGGAAATGGAAACATTCTCAGTGTGAATTATGGCCTGGACTGACTCAACCAGAAGAAAGAGATGGTGACTCTTTCCCTCTCCTTTAGTCCAAGGAGAAACCAAATTGCCATGTTATACCATATTTTCAAAGGGCAGCTAGAGGACACAGTGGTTAGAGCGCAGGACTTAGAATCAGAAAGATTTATCTTAATGAGTTCAAATTCAGCCTCAGACAGGGACTTGCTGTGTGACCCCTGGCAAGTCACTTAACCCTGTTTGCCTCAGTTTCCTTATCTGTAAAATGAGCTGAAGGAGGAAATGGCAAACCGCTCCAATATTTTGGAGTCACAAAGAGTCAGACATGATTGAAATGACCCAACAACAATGTCACATTTTGACTCCCCTGCTCCCATGTTTCTCTGCTATGGTGTTTAAGTAGCGGCTAGAGTTTGGAGACTTTGTTCTTTTCTAAAACATTTACTTTCAGTCTTTTCTTTATTCTACTGCTAAGATAATGCTTATGGGCCAAAAGACCATTACTGTTTGATGTGTTTATGTAAAGCACAGATATAGATAAGGAAAGAGAAGGAATTTCTCCTTTCTAAAATGAGTGATACTTTCTTTGCTCAGAAAAACCTGGAGGAGGGGAAGGGGGTTGGTGTTAGAAGGAGGCCTGGTGCTATTTTTCATAAGCGTTGCAAAACTATCCAAGACCAAATATAAAACACTAGATTCATTTTCTGTTCTTTTTGTGGAAAGAGCTGGGGGATGGGAGAAGGGAGCCTTCCTGCATCAGTGAGTAACTTAGGATGATTCCCTTCCCATTTTTAGAATGGTAGCTCCCAGAAGGAGCAGAGAACAAAGGTCCTCAGCTGCGTGGGGCTGCCTATCTGGAGGGCTTTTTTCTGCCTTGTGCAGTTACCATAGGCATACTACCCCTATTTTAGTTTGCTCACAAGCTCCCTCTGATGGTAAGGTAAATATAAAGTCTTGCACTTGAATTTAAAAAATCAACTCTACAGATACAAGAGGATGGAGTCATTGATAGCTAGCAGTCCTTCTGAAAAAGATCCAGGGTTCTGAGTGAACTACAAGGCCAATAGGAGTCAACAGAGCATTATGCAGACAAGGAAGCTAATGCAAGTTTAGTTTGCTGTAAGAGAGGCCTGGTCAGACCTCATCTGGAGTATGGTATTCAGGTATTCTGGGGATCATATTTTAGAAAGCATGTCAATAAGGTGGACAGCAATCAGAGGAGGACAACCAGGAAGCATCTCCAGGTGAACAGCCTTGAGGTTGTTCCATAAAACAACTAAATGAAGGAACTGAAGGTCTTTCACCCAAAGAAGAAAAGACCTAGGGCAGACATGATGGTTGTTTTCAAGTATTTGAAGGGCTATCATGGGAAAAAGAGGTTAGGTTTATTTTGCCTGGCATTTGAAAGCAGAACTAGAATAAATGGGTCCAGGTAGATTTAGGTTTGATAGAAGGGGGGAAATCCTAACAATTCACATTTTACGAAAACAGAACAGGCTGCTTTGGTTGACCTACTATTCCCAGTATATGACATCCCATGCCCCACTTTTGTTTTTTGGCATAGGCCATTGCACATGCCTATTCAGGAGGCAAGGTTGGTAAAGGGGAAACAGCACTAGCTTTTGAGTCAGAAGGGAGAAGGAAGGAAAAGGGAATAAGTATTTACATGGTGCCTATTCTATGCTAGGATCTGTGATAAATGATTTACAAATATTATCTCATCAGATTCTCACAATAAGCCTGAGAGGCAGGTGTTATTATCTCCATTTTATTTTTTGAGGAAACCAAGGCAAATACAGGTTAAGGGACTTGCCCAAGGTCACACAGCTAGCAAGTGTGTCACGTGTCTGAGGTCAGATTTGAACTCAAGTCCTCTCAACTCCAGGGCCAGTGCTCTACTCACCGTATCACCTAGCTGCCCCAATACTCAGTCTTTTTGACTCCAGGTCCAGCACTCAGGCAGAAGACCTGGCTTCAATTCTGCCACTTATCTATGTGTCTGCAGGCTTCATCTCCCTCTTCCTCACTTCAACTCTCCAGGCTTCATTTTTATCATTAATAAATTAACAAGCACGTATTAAGCACCCAATATGTACCAGGCACCTTGTTAGGCACTGGGGCCAGAAATACAAAATCAAGACAGGACCTGCCCTCAAGGACAGTCTTCTATTGGGGTGCTACAACATATTCATACATAAGGACCACAAGAGAATACCGGGTTTATACAAATAAATACAAAGTGCTTCTGGCAGGGAATGGAACAAGCCAGTAACGTCTGATGGAATCAAGAAAGTAGCCTTGAAGGTAGTTAGAAATTCCAAGAGATACAGAAGAGGAAATGAGGATGTTGGACTAAATTAAGGCTTTTAAATTGGGGATCCATGCAAGGGGTCCATGAACTTGGAGGGAGAAAAAAATGACATCTTTATCATAACTAACCTCTAATTGATATTTAGTGTTTTCTTAAGTAGCGGCTAGAGTTTGGAGACTTTGTTCTTTTCTAAAACATTTACTTTCAGTCTTTTCTTTATTCTACTGCTAAGATAATGCTTATGGGCCAAAAGACCATTACTGTTTGTCACAAATCAAAATCACAGATACTTTCATTTCATACTATAGTTGTTGCAGATACCTCAAAATATCATTTCTGCTCATTAGTACTTTAATATTCCTGTAGTTATTAGACCCACTGCTAGAACACACCTGATTATGGAATCACTATCCACAGATGCTTCTGCCATGCAGCTGAGCAACCATCAGGCAACTCAAGTAGTCTCTCAGTCACAGTCGTTGAGTCCCCAATTGGTGAAGTTGTTTCTTCTCATATTGGTGGCCTAAACATCTCCCTTGCTTTTCAGTATTTCCTATCTACAATTGTTAATTAACATATGGAAGGAAGGAAGTTGCTGTTTTTCATTGTTAAAAGTTTTGCAAAACTGGACAGTTCAAATGAGAATTCTTAATTCTGCAAAGCATCATGGCCTTTTGTAACTCAGAGGGTTATCAGTGTAGACCAGGCAAATCCAAATACATATGACAGTTGAGACAACTGTTGAAGTGTATTATTTAATATAACTTCTTATTATTGCTAAGAGATTTTACAGTGATACAGGACATGCATCCAGTTTTTAAAGGGGTTCTTTTATTTGTTTTTCTCTTCATAGTCCTTTTCGTACACTGTGTTGTGAAAAAAAGGTATGTATGTGCAGCATGTTGTACAAGTGGTGTTCATTCATTATTATTTAATGAAAGTGCTACACATTTTAAAAATAACTTTGTGAAAACACTGTGAACAATGTTAGAAATGAGAATAACTATTTCTAGGAAGGCACAGAAAGCCACATGCAATAAGGGCTGAATTCCAGGAATTACAACACTCTTTAGCTACAGTTATAATCTGGGTGTCTATCTGAGGGTTAAAAACCATTAAAACTGTTAAAACTTTGGATAAATTGTAAAACCAGCTTTATTTTACTTAGCTATTGTACCAATTTCTTGAGTATGCTGTACAAATTAATTCTATGCATAATCATTTTAAAAATCACCTTAAAGTCATACAAATGTAGTTTCAAAATCTATCAATTAAATTTGTTTTATGATTTATTTTATTATTATTTATTTTATATTTTATAGACCCAATTTAATTTGAAATGTTGAAGAAATGGAAGTTTGATTAAGATTATGCATTATATGATTTCATTTGCATTAATGAATGAAATGGGACATAAAAGCCACAATATTATTTGTGTGTGTGTATGTGAAAAAAAATTCTTGTGAATGGAAGTGTGAAGCTAGTAAAACTAAGATTACCTGATGTCTGTCCATCTGAAATCGAATAAAAAGATGCAATTTCCTCTTGTGCAAAGAAAGATTAATTAGAAAATGCTGTCACTTCCAAAACTTGGATTTACTATTTCATAAAAACCTTTTCTAGAAGCATCCTACAAATTGCTTACTGAATTACCAAACAAAAGAAGCTCCATACTATTGGAATGACTTTGGTAAAGTCATTGGTAATGTCAGTGGACTGACTGTGTTAGTAAGCAAAATGGGCTCCTTAGCACTTAGTTCAACCAAGTGCCCTTGAATAGTTTGGCTTTTGTTTCCTTTGAGTAATTCAGTGTATTTCATTGAGTCTTACTAGGTGCTAAGCCCCAGGCCCAAACCCCTATTAGGTATAAAACCTATGAGGGTGTGGACTGGTAACTAAGGTGGGGCCCAAGGTGGGGCTAACTAAGGGGAGGTGTTAACTCCAGAGCCCAATCATAGCAGCCTAAGTTCTGGTCATTCAGATGACATTTGATGACGTCTGAAATCCTATAAGAAGAGAAGACAGAGCCATTTGCGCAGGGCTCTCACTCATGGGTAGTGCTGATGTGGAGACTCTGGGCAGCTGTAGCTAGAAGCCCTCCAGCTTGTAACCTGGATGCTGAGACTTTGTTAAACTCTGGTAACTGTGTATTGGGATTTGAGTCAGATGAGGTCTGTCTGTCGATGTTTGTACTTTGTTTGTATTTATTCTGAAGTTCAGGGTGCTGGTTTTTTCCCCTGAACTAAGTGAATGATATTTGCATGCTGAATTAAAGTAAGGTTGTCAACCCCTTCATGTAGCTTTCCTTAGTTAAGCAGATCAAAAGAACCTGTGCTTTTGCAGCGTGCTGGTAGCGTTCTTGTTGTTAGGCTTGGGTTGGTCTTATACCCCCACAACAGCTGCTAGCCAGATTGTTGAAACACTGACAGAGGAAAAAACTAGAAGTGGTTCCATTGTCAAATCATTTGATATGTTTGAGAATAGTTGATATGTCATTTAATATTTTTAAGCAGGTCACCAAGGAATTGATAGCTTTACCATTCCCCTTCAGTATGCAATTGGATGAAACTACAGTCACATCTCAATATAGCCAGCTCCTTGTTTTTTATTCACTATGTGTGTATTGACAGCATCAAATAATTTTTATTTTACATGTCTCTTTTGGAAGCTGCATAGGTCATAGATATTTCAGGAATGGAAAAAGAGTGGTTTTGGAGGGTTTTCTGCTAAACAAAACTCTGATTCAAAAGAAAAGCTTCGTGGTTTTTGTAGAAATGGAGGTCCTGTGATGCTTGGTAAATGTATCTGATTTTGTTACTTTAGTGAAAAAGAAAATTCTTCACATTCTCATCACTAGTTGCTTTTCACAGACAGGCACTGGCAGAGTGGTTCTTCCCACAACTTTGAAAGAAGTTTTATGAATACTCTAATAAGTCATTTATTTAATGAGAAACTTAAAAAACATTTTTGTCAAGAAATGGGAACAGAATTTGAAGTGTTTCTCAAACACACAGAAACTCATGGGCCTTCAAGAGAATAAGTCGTATACAACTTTTTCAAATTGAAAGTAAAGGTTTCACTTTTTCTAAAAGAAAAAGAAAACCCACTTTTGGATTACTTTAGTGTTTTTTCCCATTTCTTTTCTTTTCTTTTTAACATTCATTTTTTTAAAAATTTGAGCCCCAACTTTTTCCCTCCTCATCCCTCCCCCACCCATTGAGAAGGCAAGCAATATGATATCAATTATACATGTGAAGTCATACAAAACATATTTCCATATTAGCCATGTTGGGAGGGAAGAAAAAAAAAGGAAGAAAAATAAACAAAGTGAAAAAAACATGCTTTGATTTACACTTAGAGTTCCTCAGTTCTCTCTCTGGGGGTGGATAGCATTTTTCATCACAGGTCCTTTGAAATTGTCTTGGATTGCTGTCTTGATCAGAGTAGCTAAGTCTTTCACAGTTCATCATCAGCACAGTATTGCTGTCACTGTGTACAACGTTCTCCTGATTCTGCTCACTTCACTGACATCAGTTCATATAAGTCTAACTAGGTTTTTCTTTTTTTTTAATTTTTTTTTATTTAATATATTTAGTTTACAGCATTGATTTTCACAAGAGTTTGAATTACAAATTTTCTCCCCATTTCTACCCTCCCCCCCACTGCAAGATGGCACATATTCCAGTTGCCCTGTTCCCCAGTCAGCCCTCCCTTCTGTCACCCCACTCTCCTCCCATCCCCTTTTCCCTTCCTTTCTTGTAAGGCAAGATAAATTTCTATGCCCCATTGCCTGTGTATCTTATTTTCTAGTTTTATGCAAAAACTTTTTTTTTGGTTGTTTTTGAACATCTGTTTTTAAAACTTTGAGTTCCAAATTCTCTCCCCTCTTCCCTTCCCACCCACCCTCCCTAAGAAGTCAAGCAATTCAACATAGGCCACATGCATATCATTATGTATAACCCTTCCACAATATTCATGTTGTGAAACACTAACTATATTTTGCTCCTTCCTAACCTATCCCCCTTTATCCAGTTTTCTCCCTTGACCCTGTCCCTTTTCAAAAGTGTTTGTTTTTGATTACCTCCTCCCCCATCTGCCCTCCCTTCTATCATCCCCCCCTTTTTTATCTTCTTCCTCCTTCTTTCCTGTGGGGTAAGACACCCAATTGAGTATGTATGGTATTCCTTCCTCAGGTCAAATCGGATGAGAGGAAGATTCACTCATTCCCCCTCACCTGCCTTCTCTTCTCTTCCTACAGAACTGCTTTTTCTTGCCACTTTTATGCGAGATAATTTACCCCATTCTATCTCTCCCTTTCTCCCTCTCTCAATATATTCCTCTCTCATCCCTTAATTTGATTTTATTTCTTTTAGATATCTTCCCTTCATCTTCAACTCACCCTATGCCTGCTCTCTCTCTCTGTCTCTCTCTCTGTCTCTCTCTCTTTATATATATATATATATATATACATATATATACATATATATATATACACACATATATAAACACATATACATATCCATATTCCCTTCAGCTACCCTAATACTGAGGTCTCATGAATCATACACATCATCTTTCCATGTAGGAATGTAAACAAAACAGTTCAACTTTAGTAAGTCCCCTGCAATTTCTTTTTCTTGTTCTTTTTCTTGATTACCTTTTCATGTTTCTCTTGATTCTTGTGTTTGAAAGTAAAATTTTCTATAAAGCTCTGGTATTTTCACTGAGAAAGCTTGAAAGTCCACTATTTTATTGAAAGTTCATATTTTGACTTACGGGGGGGGGGGGGGAGCCAAGATGGCAGCTGGAAAGCAGGGACTAGCATGAGCTCCCTGCTGAGTCCCTCCAAAAACCCATAAAAAATGGCTCTGAACCAATTCTAGAACTGCAGAACCCACAAAATACCAGAGGGCAGCAGGGCTCCAGCCCAGGACAGCCTGGATGGTCTCTGGGTGAGGTCTATCCCACACGGAGCTGGGAGAGGAGGGGAGAGGACCGAAGCAGAGCCCAGTGTGGGCAACACACGACCAACCAGGCCAGGAACCGGGCAGAGTATGCCCTAGTGCCCTGAATCAGTGAGCTGCAGCAGTTACCTGACTTCTCAACCCACAAACACCAAAGACAACAGAGAAGCTTAGTGGGAAAAGCTGCTAGGGACAGGGGGATAGAGTTCATGGTTCAGCCACTGACCCGGGGGCAGCAGAGGTGGGGCAGCTACAGAATTACAGCTGCAGTTGCTTCCAGCCCCAGGCCCACCTGGTGGGAGGAATTAAGTGGCTGATCAGAGCAGGAGTGAAGAGTCTGCTGAAAATCTAAGTCTAGTCTGGGTTGGGAGTTCTTGGGAAAGGAGGAGTGTTGGTGTGGCAGAGCTGGCGCATCCCCCCAAGCTTGGAACATAGTACTCTTTATTCTACAAGCAGTCATACCCCGCTGAAAAACTCAAGGGTCAAGTTAGTTGCCTGGGAACATGGCCAGGCAGCGAAAACACACCCAGATTCAGTCTCAGATTCTTGAATCTTTCTTTGGTGAAGACCAAAACATACAGCCAGAAGAAGTCAACACAGTCAAAGAGCCTAAAACAAAAGCCTCCAAGAAAAACATGAACTGGTCTCAGGCCATGGAAGAGCTCAAAAAGGATTTGGAAAAGCAAGTTAGAGAAGTAGAGGAAAAATTGGGAAGAGAAATGAAAAGGATGTGAGAAAACCATGAAAAACAAGTCAATGACTCGCTAAAGGAGACCCAAAAAAATACTGAAAAATACACTAAAGAAAACAACACCTTAAAAAATAGACTAACTCAAATGGCAAAAGAACTCCAAAAAGCCAATGAGGAGAAGAATGCCTTGAAAGGCAGAATTAGCCAAATGGAAAAGGAGGTCCAAAAGACCACTGAAGAAAATACTACCTTAAAAATTAGATTGGACTTTCCGGAAGGCGGGGCCTGTCTGGTGTGTTCAGCCTGGGAATTCTGCGTGCGCTGCGTACGTCCCCTCGGGCTGGCAGAGCTGCACGTGCGCTGCTGCGTTCCGCGGTCTGGACCCCAGGGATGCGGCTTGCGGGAACTGCCACTTTGCTGAACTGATTGAGATAACCATTGCAGTCCAGTGTACGTGGAGCATTAAGATTATCTTGTTTTTGGATGATCAACAAACAAGCACCAGGCAATGGGGAAGAGCAAAGGGAAAGGGCAGAAGAACCAGAATGTATTTCATATTGCCAGCAAGAATTTGAAAGCTAAAAATAAAGCAAAACCAGTCACCACAAATCTTAAGAAGATAAACATTGTGAAGGAAGAAAAAGCTAGAACTGTAAATAAGGCATTCATAGACATCCAAAAAGAGCTTGCACACTTCTCAAAAAGGCTGTCACTTGAACCACTGCCGAATCAGCTGTGCTCTGAAGGTGAAACAATCAGTGTGGAAGATGCTGCAAGATTAATGGCTCAGTTGTAATATAATTTGGAAGTATTTAATGGCTCAGTTGTAATAAATATTGGAGGTATTTGGATTCTAAAAAATGGACCAACAAAAAAAAAATTAGATTGGAGCAAGTGGAAGCAAGTGACTTTATGAGAAATCAAGGTATTATAAAACAGAACCAAAGGAATGAAAAAATGGAAGACAATGTGAAATATCTCATTGGAAAAACCACTGACCTGGAAAATAGATCCAGGAGAGATAATTTAAAAATTATTGGACTACCTGAAAGCCATGATCAAAAAAAGAGCCTAGATGTCATCTTTCAAGAAATTATCAAGGAGAACTGCCTTGATATTCTAGAGCCACAGGGCAAAATAGAAATTGAAAGAATCCACAGATCGCCTCCTCAAATAGATCCCCAAAAGAAATCTCCTAGGAATATTGTTGCCAAATTCCAGAGCTCCCAGATCAAGGAGAAAATATTGCAAGCAGCCAGAAAGAAACAATTTGAGTATTGTGTAAACATAATCAGAATAAACCAAGATCTAGCAGCTTCTACATTAAGAGATCGAAGGGCTTGGAATACGATATTCTGGAGGTCAATGGAGCTAGGATTAAAACCAAGAATCACCTACCCAGCAAAACTGAGTATCATGCTCCAAGGCAAAATATGAACTTTCAATAAAATAGAGGACTTTCAAGCTTTCTCAGTGAAAAGACCAGAGCTGAATAGAAAATTTGACTTTCAAACAAGAGAAATCAAGAGAAGTATGAAAAGGTAATCAAGAAAAAGAAATTGCAGGGGACTTACTAAAGTTGAACTGTTTTGTTTACATTCCTACATGGAAAGATGATGTGTATGATTCATGAAACCTCAGTATTAGGGTAGCTGAAGGGAATATGCGTATATATATATGTATATATATATATATATATATGTTTATGTATATATATGCATATGTGAGTATGTATATATGTA